>NC_143522.1:9691424-9846842 GCF_031878675.1 Megascapheus bottae
TATAATTATTTCAGAGTCTAGGGCTTCCAGAGCCCTCAGGGTCTACATTGTGATTTTCCAGTTACGTTTTCCATAAACTATACAGGACCTTTGCCCAGTCATGCATAATATTAATACCAGATGGTATGGACCCAGTAGCCAGGTTGCTTACACCATATCCTGGGCTGACTGGACATCCATGTCCTGCTCATTCCCAGCCAAAGCTTGTTGTAGTTTTCTGTGAGGCTTTGTACGTAGATCAGAGCGGTGTTCCCATGAATGGACTGCTGACCTTAGGACCATGTGATGTCTGGACATGATTTCTTTTTGGTGATTGAACAAATGGTTCATTTATTTCAAAGAGCATGCCCCTGTCATTTCCTGAATTTTTGAGGGTTTAGTTTCATACCATACTTCGCACTTCTTGCTCACTCCAGTTGAGTCGGTATTGCCAGTGTAGTGAAGCACTTCTGCCTGTCCACTAGGTCCAGGGAATCCCAGGGCGGGTATGTCATCTGGACGAATGAGATGTGTGTTAGGACTTAGCTGCACCCATATATGTCCTTCCATACCTTTCCCATTCCATTTGTCACAAATTCATGGTGATGCTTTGGTCCCCAACACTAGTGTCCACTCAGGCCTGTGTCAGTACCAACTTCAAGACTGCTGGGTCATATTCTTGGCCCATGCATCCCTGGGAAAGGCTGGAAGTCTGTGGTGGTACAGTGTTCCTTCTGGAGGGCAGCTCAAGATTTTTCTTATGTCAACCACTCTAGGCTGGAAGTTTGGCTGAAGTTTAGAAACTGGGCAATAGATGGACTTTTTAATAGAGTATTCCTCAGCTGCTTTAAGCATCTAGACTGAGTAGTGCTCTTCTTCATTGCCAGTCTATCTAGCTTGCCCTTTCCCTTAACCATTTGCCCTTTACCTATGTCTTAGACCCCCTGAGCTCCTTAGTACAGTAAGCCACCTTGCTTCTGATGTTACCTGCTTCCTGGCCTATCAGGAGACCCTGTCATCCCATTGCTGCAAAGGAAGCCAGCTCTGCAATATAGTTTCTACTGCTACCCCTTTGACTAGCTCAGGATGGCCGTCTCCTGAGCTTTCTCTGCAGCGCTGGGCGCCCACTCATCAACACATGGCTTACCACTCAACTAACCAAGTCTTCTCCCTCCCATGGAGGATTTTCTCACCATGTGTAGCATGTTCTTATTACCAGACCACTTCTTTCAGCCTTGGGTCCCTTTCTGTCTCTTAGCAAGGCCACTTTTCTTGGTGTGAACCATTACTTGTTTTCCAATCTTTTAGGAACCTACTTAGCATATTGACACAATCTGTAAGGGACTTTTCCAGGGTACTGTTTTATACCGTAGAAAAGTTCTCGTATTGAAGGACTTTTACTTCACATCCTATTTCTTGACTCCACACCCTCCATAGCTAGCCCCATACTCAGTCTCCCTATTTCTGCCAGTATACGCTGCTCAGTTCCCGCAGCTCCACTTGGGCAGTCCCCTTCTCTCCCCCAGGGAACCTGGCACTTTTCTGCTGGGTTTTATTGTGGCTCAGCCATGATTCTTGGCCAAGCAGCTGGAGGGGCTGTGGAGTAGATTGTGAAGAGCAGCATTTGAGTTGTCATCGGCCAGAGGGGAAATCATCACATCTACCATCTATGTTCGGAGGTTTGAGGTTCAGATTTCTCCCAGGCTCCAGTTGTATGGTTTAATATCCCAGGAAGCCCGAATAGAAGCCCTATCTCAATCCCAACTCTTTCCTTGACATTAATGACATGACTAAGGGAGGGGCAGGGCACTGCAGTACTTCCACTTCCTTTGGAGCCTGGGTGCTGCTGCCCTATGGCTGCTGCCAATGAGACTCTCATAACTGACATTTTGCCTTAAATAGATGAGTAATTGCTCTCAGCCTTTTGTTGTCTCCCTGGGCATCAAGAGCCGCCAGTTTGGTCAGGAGTTTGGCCTCCTGGTAGAGTGCTTGCCTAGCATGCTAGAAGACCTGGGTTCCATTCCTCTGTACCACATGCATAGAAAAGGCCAGAAATGATGCTGTGGCTCAAGTGGTAGAGCTCTATCCCTCAGAGAGCTCAAGGACAGTGCTCAGGCCCTGAGGTTAAGCCCTGGGACTGGCAAAAAAAAAAAACAAAAACCCCTCAATTTGTGAAGAGTAAAAACAGCTCTGCTGCCTCTGCCTCTGGAGAAGTCAGATTTGATGCAACTGTCATGGCTCATCCAGTCCCTCAGCAAGCTCTGAATCACCAACGCTCTATCAGAGTTGTCTTAAGACAGGTCCAGGGGTAAGGGCCAGTCTCAAGTGGCTGGTGTGGAGTGTGGGGTATGGGTGCCCTCCCAGCAGACTGGACCTAGGAAAGTCAGCTTCCTTTGCTAGAGGGCACTTTCTGGGAAAAGACTGCAGTCCAGGGGCAGGAGCACTGTTACTGAGGGAGGGGGCAAATCTAGTGGACACGAATAATAGGAAGGTGCAGAAGAATGATATCTGGAGGAAGTGACAAGGTGTGCCAGTCAGGCCTCATTCAGCACCCTCCTCTGTGCCCAGCCCTGTGCTAGATGCAGTTTGTGGACAATGATAGTTGCTGACTTGAGCTCACAGATGGAGATGACAGGCGGACAGAAGCACCAGGACAGATCTCAGTGAGCCTCAAGGTGGGAGGTGGAATTGAAAAACACCAGGTTTAGGGGAGGTGGAGCTACTGATCACCTTTGGAACTCACCATTTTCCTTTCTCCAGAGACCCACAAACCTTGGGCTCAAAAGGAAACTGCTGGGCCAGGCTGTAGTAGCTCATGCTAGCATGTAATCCTAGCCACTCAGCAAGTTGAGGTCTGAGGATTATGGTTCAAAGCCAGCCTGATTAGGAAGTGGAGCTATGGCTCAAGTGGTAGAGTACTAACTTTAGTTGAAAAAGTTTAGGGACAGTGGCCAGACTCAGTTCAATCCCAGGACTGGCAAAAAAAAAAAAGAAGAAAGACTTCCTTCTGGAGGCTGGTGAGGAGAGCTCTGAGAGAGGCTTCCAGTTCTACAGATGGTTACAGTGCTCAAGAGTGGCCTAGGAAGCTCCTCTATCTGCAAATGAAATGTGAGGAAAGAAAGACGTGGCTCTGCCTGTCTAGTGTCCCTGACAGACATTGCCACCAGAGGGCAGCAGGCATCCACCCTCTGGTAGAGGCTGAGTGTGAAGGTAAGGGTTGGGGACAGGCACTCAGCCAGGCAGGGAACATTACCCACTCAGTGTAGACCTTTTCAGAAACAAGGTGAAGAATGAAGAATAAATGCCTGAGAGGCTTGGGAATCTGCTCAACAGCCGGCCATCCCCTGACTACTCCTAATTATTGCTCGACTCCTGTACCTACTTACATTTGCCCCATGTAGATTCTCTGCCCTGGCAAGTATAAACGTGGCCTCTGTGATCATGAAACTTGCAATCAAGATCGTCTGCTCAGATATCCTGAGTGTTGCCGAATCATTGTGGTACAAAGTGCATTACAAATCATGGTTCCATTCCCACAGGGACACCCCACATCTTTGAATGCTCACATGCCTTAGGTAAAATGACAGCGTGGGCAGACCACCCCTGCACATCCTCTCATGAACTGCAAATCACTCCAGCTTGCTTACAACCCCTCAAACACTGTTTACACTGCAGAAGTAGGTGTCAAACAATGTTTAGGGATTCATGACAGGTCTGCACACTTAAATATTTTCCATCCGCGATTGGCTGAGTCTGTGAATGCAGAGCAGAGGATATGTGGGCTGCCTTTGCCCAGTTCCCCGAATCCCACCAGAGGCTCTATGCAGGTGGGTAACACTGATGTGCCTCTCCAGAGAGCCACAGAGAACTGAGCCACGCTCTGTGTCTGTGTCCTACTAGCTTGTTACTCTCAGGACACACCTTCTCTCTTGACAGGGGCAGTTGAAGGGGACAAGTTACATGGGTTGTGGCCAGTCACCTAGCATCTGGTGTTCTCACCACTCAGAGCGATCTGTGTGCCTGTGTGGTTCTGTCACTGTCCTGCAGAGCATGAGTGCTCACTCTCTCACTTGGGGGTTCATGCCCAGGGCTCCCCACCCACCATAGAGCACACAAGGACCACATGGACGCTTCCTTTAAATAAAACCTCTGAGGAGTCAGTGGGCAGGTGAAGACCTGAGGGTGTACAAAGGACTTCTGAGCTAAGCAGTGTGGGGATCAGAGGAAGCGGCTCCCGCCCCTGGGGCCAGGGAGCAAAGAGAAGTTGAATAAAATAGTTTATCTAGGATATTGGAATGATTGCTATAATCAAGACCCAAACTGACAATAGCTAAAACACTGTAGAGGCATCTTTTTTCCTAGACTGGAAGAGCCTGGCTTAACCAATCGTGGGCTGGTTAGCGGGGCTGAGGGGTGTTACTCTATGGGGGTGGGGGCTTCTATCACAGACTACTAGCCTCACCTGCACAGTGGTAGAGAATGCCCCTCCCTCCACACCCCCATCAGCGCATAACCAACCCTGCATCACTCTCCTGGTCTCTCCTGTGGTGCCAGTGACCACTAGAGGACTCTCATGGTCCTCAGAGGTCTTCCATTGGCCCCCATGGGGTAGGTAGGAGTTTATGTGTGTTCGTCTAAGGTTCCAGAGCAGACTCTTACAAGATTTTTAAGAGGAGGGAGGGAAGGGAAGGAAGACAAAAGACCATGAATTACATATTCTAATGTGTGTATAATTGGTATGACTTGGTTTGCCCATTTAGAGTGCCAGTGTCAGGCCTCATTCTATCAGGCAAGAGAGACCATGCTGAGAAGATCTGATCCGGATTCCAATAGGACCTTGGTCTCAGTTGTCTGCATTGCCATGTGACACCTTGGTAAAAACAGGCTTGTACAGTCTGGTAGCACCTGTGTCTGCTCTGCTAGCATGATGGTGTTCACACCCGGGGGCCAAGGCTGCTGCTTTCCAGTGGTACTCTCCTATGTGCTGATGCCACCTCTTTGAACTTTGGCATGGCTGTGAGGCCAAGCTTTCCGAGCTTCCAGCTAAGACACACAGAATCAATCTCAAGCCTCATCCAGTGAGAAGTCTCCTTTCTGATGGATTTTAAGATTTGCACTTTGGAACCTCTGGTGCCTTTTATTGAAGTCAGTGGAACATGACAAGGACTGTCTTAGTCTGTCGGTGAGTTCTGATACTATTGAGTAATTGCAATTCACATTTTTGTCTCTCATAATACCTAGAACCCCCAGCTTTTAATTAGGCATGTTTAATATTCAGAAGTTGAAAACATGCCTTTCTTACAAATATATAATACACACACTGAAAACTTTAACTCATCCATTAATGGGAAGCAATCAACTAGTAAGATTAATTCAAAGAGTATTTGAAGCATTGGGGTTTACAGAACCCTGCTAAAGGGAGAAATATTTGATATGTAGGTTAGACCAAACCTTGTTAATATCCTATATGGCAATTAAACCTAAACTTGGAGGGTATCATTTTTACTAGGCCACAATTATTTGCTTCTACACAACTTTACAAGGTGACATAATTTCACTGTCTGATTCTTAAACTAATGATAATTAGCATAGTCAAGCAACAAATACATTCATGTAGAAAAGTAGATTATCACTGACAAGATTTAATATTTCAGGAAAATACTAGAAGGACATAAAGACATCCTCTTGTCTACTTTCCAGGTTTGGGAGGGTTGTTCTTAAAACTTGCAAGCTCATGCTTTCAGATGCAGAGAGGGTGGGGTCAGTTTTAGAGCCCAAGGAGACTGGGAAGGTCTTCCAGTTGACAGAAAGCCCTGCAATCCCTAACAAACTCCCATTTCTGGCTTTTAATCTGCCCAGAGACAGGCCCAGGGTGATATGTACCCTGCGTAAACAGTTTGGCTGCTCTGGTTTTCCTCATGGCATGTCCTGCAAAAGCTTATACCCATGTGTGTCATCATCTTAAGAGCATTTGTTTTTCTTTCTGATTTTTCAGATAAGCTATCACAGTACCACAGAACTTTGTGTTCTAGAAACTCTTAATTTTACTTAAAAAATGGCCCCCAGCCAGGCATGGTGGCTGTATTTCCAGCACTTAGGAGCCTGAGGCAATTTGGGGCTTGTCTGGACTCTAGAGCAAGATCCTGTTTTAAATATAAAAAGCAGTCCCAACATGTAAGATAACTTAAATAAAATGAATATAAAATTTAAAAAGTAGTTCCAACATATAAAGTGATTTTCTCGTAGTATGTTGCTACATCGCTCTACTGAATTAGCTGTTGTCATTTGTCTTTACTGTGCCTCTTGTAAACTAAATTAAAATCATAATTATGATAACTGTCAATTATGATAAATTATATCACAGATTCTGTATGTATAGAAAAATAGTACAGAAGCTTTTGTATTGGCTGTGGTTTTAGGCACCCAATGGGTCTTGGGAAATATGCCTTGTGGATGAAGACCCCATAGGGAAAAGGCTGGCCTTTCCCCAGCAGGTGTGTGTTCCAGAAGCAGCCGAGGTATCCTAGCTCAAGCAGAGTTGTAGATGCAAACAGTTCAAACCTGTAGTTCATGGACTAGCAGCCAGATCACCACCACACATGGCTATGGCTTCTTGGATACACAAGACCAAGGGCACCTCCAACCTGCATTCTAGAGAGTTCCTATAGTTGTTCTAGAGAGGCTCCCCAGTCCTGCAAGCACCCCAGAAGTTACACCCAGGCTGGTCTGCCTGCCAGGGCTCAGCCCCCAGCTATAGCCCAATGTCTGAGCCTGTAACACCTGCAGTTAAACACACCAATTAGTGGAGCCCAAACGCTCAAAGGCAGTGCTGATATCTGTTTTCATGGTGAGAGCAGAAATGCTCACTCTTTACACACTCAAAGGAAACAAGTACAGGACAGAAACCTCTGCACCATTGTTTTTTGGTTTTTTTTTTCCAGTCCTGGGGTCTGAGCACTGTCCTTGGGCTTTCTTAAGGCCTGCGCTCTGCCATTCGAGCCACAGAGCCATTTCTGGCCTTTTCTAGGTATGTGGTACTGAAGAATCAAACCCAGGGCTTCCTACATGCTAGGCAAGCACTCTACCACTAGGCCAAACTCCCAGCCACTTGACTATTTTTTTAAAAGACTTCCTGAGGTATCAGTTACATGATCTAAAATTGATATATCTTGGGCTGGGTGTATGTGTACTCAAGTGTTTAGGCACATGCCTAGCCAAGCAGGTCCTGAGTTCCAACCCCAGTACTGCCTGTAAAATCTCAGCTACTTTGGGGGACCTGAATCCCCCAGCAATAGTCACCAGCACTTAGTGAACTAGGAGTCATTTTAACAGCAGCAAAGCAACTGCCCTCTGCCTTTGGAGGTGATAGAAAGCAGCCGAAAGTCTCGGCAGGGCTGAGTTTTTAAAGGCGAATGCCCCACACAGGTGATCCTAACTCCACACAGGTGGGTATCACTGTGTGACGTCATCCTGTGATGCCCACAGTCAAAACCACAACGAAGGACCCACAGGCAGGGGGTGGAGCAGGTGAAGCATTTTTACAAAAACAAAAACCATAATTTGACAGTTAAGCGTGACAGGTTATTATCCTGCCCCCCTGAAAAAAATTGATTTTAAGTGTGCAATTCAGTAATTGTTCATATGTTGACCAAGTTGTACGGACATGAGCGCTCTTTTGTTTCCCATCCCCATCATGGAATGCTGTAGGTCACTCCCCAGCCCCTCACCCCACTCTACTAGGGCAATCAAGAGGCTTTGTTTCTCTAGATCTTTTAGATGTTTCATTAGAGTCTAAGTGTACAGTGTTTCCTCTTGTGTCTGGCTTCTTTCACGTACACCTACACACATATTGTTATTGTTAAAGTCTACCCATATGTTAACATGTATCTTCACCTTTTCCTTTTCCTTTTTCTGGGTACATAATAGTCCATGGTGTGGTTATGTTCTTTATCATGACCTCAGCTGAATCCAGTTTCTGCCGTTACAGCTCTTGTTGAAGCAGCTTCATTGTGACTCCCTGAGACAGCCACCAGCTGGACTCCTTTAACTGTCCCTCTTCTTCCTGGAGTGTTTAACTATTCTAACCTCTTTCCTTCCTCCCCACAGTCCTAAGGTGTGTAGCTATTTTAGGCAGCTGCTGTGATCTACTCAAGTTCTGTCTTTCCCCTTCCAGTGACTCAAGCTACAACTCTAGCCATACTTAGAATTTCCTTATGCTAATTTCCCTCAGTTTAAATAACTGGGGCTTCTGTCTGTTCAATGTCTTGATTCTACTTGCTCCAAAACCTCCCATGCCTCAGCCTCCTCGGAACTTGGGGCCTGGGCCTGGAGGTGAACGTGAGAATCTGGTATAGATGGATCCGTGATTCCTTGCCTGGAATTTTTTTTAATACTGGAAGTGAATGACAAGAGAGAGGTGAGTACTGTTCTTTTTTTCCCCCCTCTGCTGGTGAATCTGGAGTCATGGTGACCACAGACATTTATCTGTGCCCTGGTTCTTTGGGAAGCAGTTGGAGAGGATAGGCAGAAATCGGGGAGAGTAGATAAAGAACTGGGCTCTGGAGCCCTGGTTCCAGTGGTCAACTCCTCTGGCAGCTCTGAGCTACCTTTCCAACCTTTGTTTCAAAGTGGGATGTGAACTCAGAGCTTTATACTGAGAACTAGGCGCTCTACCACTTGAGCCATACTTCCCAAGCTTTTGCTTTTTTACTCTCTCTCTCTCTCTCTCTCCATATATATAGCCAATATCAGGGCTTAAACTCAAGCCCTCATGCTCTTGCTGGCTTTTGGCTTTTGTTTTTGCTTAGGGCTAGCTCTCGACCACATGAACCACGTCTCTAATCCAGCATTTTGCTGGCTAATTGGAGATGGAGTCTCACAGACTTATCAGCCTGGTCTGGCTTTGAATTTCCATCCTTCAGGTCTCAGCCTCTTGAGTAACTAAGATTATAGGTATGGCCTACTGTCACCTGGCTTGCTGTGCTTATTTTTGAGAAAGGGCATTGCTTTCCCCCTACACTGTCCCGGGCTGTGATCTTATGTATGCTTCCAGCATTGCTAGGATGACAGGTGCAGCAAGCTATTGGCTGAGATTGGGTGGACTTTTTTTGACTGAGGCTGGCTTCCTTCCAATCTCTACATCCCAGGAAGCTGGAATTATAAGTGTGAGCTACTAACACCTGGCTTGTTTCTCTGTGTCTAATAAATTTCACCTCCTTCTACCTAGCTCCAACTTAGCTGAGTTGGGGGATCTATCATTTGCGACCTCAAGATAGCAAAAATAGCACAGTGAGAACTAGACTTGTTGCCTCTGGATATGTTGTTCCAGGCCTTAGAAATCTCCAATGCCAAATTGTTCACAGGTACCCAGACTGAACTTCTTGGGCTGAATTAGGTCTGTTAAGAGGTTCAGCCCTAAGGTAAACCATGGCCCTTTTTTAATGGGGTCTTTGTGAAGGGATGGAGTTAGAATACAAGATCCAGTGTCTGATGAACTTCATTCATTAGTCAGAGTGAGTGGTGGGTTCCCTTGCAGGACGAGCCAGTGTCCTCCTACTGTGAAAGCTATGGTAGGGTGGCTCCATGCCTGGGGGCATGGCCGCTCATGCCTTTGTTTTGATTGGTTCTATGTAAATCAGCAAGCTATAATATGCTAATCCTGGCTGTGCTCAGTGCATCAACTGGCACTGCTGCCTCCTCCCACTCATTGGCCTGTAGGGTTTTATAGAGAGACAGATGAGCTGGTCCTTGGGAAAAGGTGCAGTTCTTGTGTGCATAAGGAACTGCAGCCAGAACTGGGAATTAGAGCCATCATTCTTCTATGCCCCCTCTCCAGTGCATTCTGTATTCTGCTCCTAATAATAATGGAGTTGGCATTGATTGTATGCTTTACCCCCTGCCAGGCACTGTGCTAAGTACTTTCCATATATTTGAATCTTCACAACATTGTGATGCAGATAAAGTAAGCTTTTTACAATAGAAAAATAAGCTTAATTTTAGAACAGCTTTTAATCTGTGTGCATGCGCGCACACTCATTGCTATTAAACCTAGGGCCTGGATGCTGTCTGTACTTTTGCCTTTTTGCTCAAGACTGGCTCCCTACCACTTGAGTCACAGATCCGCTTCCAGCTCCTTGCTGGTTAACTGGAAATAAGAATCTCATGGACTTTTCGTGCTCAGGCTGGCTTGGAATTGTGACCCTTAGATTGAGCCTCTTGAGTAGTTAGGATGACATGAGAACCACCAGTGACCAGCCCACAGTGTTTTTTAGGTCTACAGAGAAATTACAAAGACGCCACAGAGCTTCCCTGTGCCATACACCTAGTTCCATCCTCTTAATAACATCTCATCTAGGCCAGCACCTTTGTTACAGCTGACGATTCAATCCTGATGTGCTGTTAGTCGAAGTCTGAGTGTGTGCTTATGCCATCCCACAGTCCCACCCACCGTAGCACATTACATTTAGGCTGCTCTTGCTTGTTAGAGTCTTAGCCTTTTCTTGGTGTTGATTTCCTCCTCAGTTTTGAGGAGTTCTGAGTAGAATATTCCCTGATTCTAAATGTGGCCCTTTCCTTGTGCTTAGATTTGCTTGGTATATCCTGGACAGGAAGACCATAGAGGTAAAGTGCCATTTTTAGTGTTCTCAATCAACAGCATGCACTGTTTATGACTATAACCTGATACCTATATACCTATTGATGGTGGCTTTGACCTGAGGAAATGTTTGTCAGGTTTCTCCACTGTATAGCACATCTTTTCATACTGGACTTTCAGGAAAGAAGATAATATATACAACCCACTGTTAAGAAAGGAGGGGGGGCTATGCATCCCTTCCTTCAAGGTAGATTGAGAACTCTTTTGCTAGCTATCCCAGGATAGCCTCAAACTCACAATCCTCATGTCTCAGTATCCTGAGTGCTAGAATCACGGTCATGAACCACCATACCTGGCAAATTATTGTGGAATTTGTTGTTAGTTTTATTTGGTCATTCATGGGGCTTGAACTCAGGGCCTGGGCCTGTCCCTGAGTTGTTTTTTTTTTTTTTAACTCAAAGATAGCAACTCTACCACTTTGAGCCATGGTGCCACTTCCTTGGAATGCTTATTATTTATTCAAATAACTGCTTATTTCCATTCATAAATATTTATGTTATACTTCTAATCTTACTTTATTTTGTTACTCATATTTTGTCCATTAGAGCACCTTTTCAGTTCTTTCCACTATCACTACCTCTATTGTGGATGTTAGTTTTGTTTTAAAGTATTTCCTTACCTTTTGGTACTTTGTGACATTCTAGGCTCATCTCATAAATTTTCTGCTCCTGTACTTGGCTCCACCATTCCTATGCTCAGGTCAAATTTTATCCATACGTTACAGAGAAATTGAAGGCTTGAAGAAGTTGAGTAATTTCCCCAAAGTCATGTGCCTATAATCATTCTAATGTGGCCTCTTTTATTGGTGGTACTGAGGCTTGAACTTGAGGCTTTATGTTTGCTATGCTGAGGCTCTACCGCTTGAGTTATGCCTCCATTTCTGCTCTTTGCTGACTCATTAGAAATGGAGTCTCATGGACTTTCAGCCCAGGCTGCCTTTGAACCTCAATCCTCTGGATCTCCGTCCTCTAAATACCCAGTGTCATAGGCATAGCTGCCTCTGCTCAGCTGGGTGTCCCAACTACTGCCCCGTACTCTCCTTTTACCGAAGAAACTGCACAGGAGCTCCCAGCACATGCTGCGCAGTGAGCACTTAAATCAAGTGTGAATTTGCTGATTCTTCCTTGTGTGCAGTCCACCCAGAGCTGAGTCAGGAGCATCCTCTGAGAGTCTATGCCAGGTCTCCAACTACCGTACAGCAAGAGAGTCGGCCAGCTCTGCCAACGGCACTCATGCCTGCCAACCAGAATCCCTCTCCCTCCTGAGAAGGCTGGCATCAGCCTTTGATGGAGGTGGAGGAAGCACTAACTTCTACACCTTGCCACAATGCAACCCATGATGCAGACAGACAGGACAATGAGAGGCAGAGCCGGCTGGAGAAAGAGGGAAAATTGCAGCAGGCCTGCAGGTAGGCTTTGGGTCTCAGTTGGTCATCCACAGTGGGCTGTCCTCCAGTGGAGGACAGAGTCCCTGAGGCTGTGGATAGGGCTTGCTGCCCTCCCCTGTCAGTGGGAGTGGATTCCTCCATTACCCAAGCCTGTTCCCACTGAGGCCATGGATTTGGAGGGAGTTTGGTGCATCAGTACAGGGTCTGAAAGTGACAGCTGTGACTCCTTCCCCAGCAGCTATGAGGAACCCCGAGCCCTGGGCTAGCAGCTGTGAATAACCAGTGAGGTCCAGCATGCCAAAAGTGGGGACAGGAGTCTCAGGATGGCAGCACGATAGGTCATTCTGTCCTTTCCTTAGTCTGCAAATTCTCCTTTAAATGGAACCATCTTTAACTGCATCCCCAGGAGAAACCTCAGGACAAGCGCTGTACATGATGAATTTCCTTTTTCCCCTCTCCTTCCTTCTCTTCTTCCTCTCCTTCCTTCTCTTTTTCCTCTCTCCCTCCCTCTCTTTCCATCCCTCCTCCCCCCAACCCAGGGACTAGATGCTGTCCCTTAGCGTTTTTGCTCAACATTTGAGCCACAGCTCTACTGCTGGCTTGTTGCTGGTTAATTGGAGATGGGTGTCTCACAGACTTTCCTGCCCAGTCTAGCTTCAAACTACAATCCTAGATCTAGGCTTCCTGACTAGCTAGGATTGCATGACTCCTTCTCAAGACACGTCTTGGCAGGAGGGGGTTCCTGGGCTGGTGGAAGCAGCTGCTGCAGGTGGCTCCTTCCACAGGAGCCCATGGAATAAATAATTCACCTCCCCCCCCAGCCTGGCTGGGATGAGGCTCAGCAGTGGCCAAAAAGCTAGGCTGCAGGGGCAGTGAGGAAGGGGCCAAGGGGCCTCATGCTTTGTAGCCTTGCAGCTGTGACTGCTTCTTTACCCAGACATCCCTAGCAGCCTGGCACCATTCCTGCAGCCTGAGGCTGCAATGCCAAGCATCAGAGGAATCCATCCAACCACAGGACACACCCCTAACATATCTTCAAGGCTCCTGTCCCTCTCCATGGAGAACTGAGCAGGTTTTGTGCTCTGTCGTGCATTAATGTCCTCTTTCCACAAGCATCTGCCAGGAAGTCTGCCACGTGCCAGACACTGAGCTCCACACCAGTGCATCTCTCTCTTTCCAAATCACATAGGAATGAAGCCTGCGCCTTCAAGAAGTGGTTGTGGCAATGGAACAGTCTTGTGGTGGCCCCCGCCCCTTCCATCCCCGTCCCCCAAAGCCCTCACCTCATCACCTTAGTACAGGACTGTCTTTCCAGGTCTGGATGTTGGGGCAATAACAAGAGAGAGAGTTGGCTGTGGCCCGCAGCCAGTATCTCTGGGGTGGCCACAGCTGAACCACGTGGCTCCATTCTGGCTCTGTGTGGTGCCAGCTGCCGCCTGCCACATGCCCTGTAGCAGTGAGCCATTTGGGAGTGGCTGAGGCACCAGGAGGCATGTGGGGAATGGAGGCTGGAAAGAAAGCCAAGCTGGACCTGCAGTGTGTTAAGTGGGGGTGAGAATATGGGTAGATTCCCAGATGTCACCGTGGGAGTGTGAGCGCTGATCACAGGAGTAAGGGCACTGAACCAGACAGTAGAGAGGAGAGGATGGAACCATGTCTCTGGGACAAAGGGAAGTCACCCCAGAACCGAGGTACATGGCAAGGATTTGGGACACGAGCAATTTCTCTGCCCGAAACATTCCCCCCCTCCCCAGCCACACACACACACATACACAACCCAAACTCTCCAGTTTGTCATCTCTTTGTCAAACATATTTGGAGATCACTCCATATCCCTCCTTGGGTAACTAATAGTTTTATGTTATGTGTGTGATCATTTCATAGTATTTGCTGCCAAAAGGGCAGACTCCCCATGGCCAGGGCAGAGGTGGAACTCTGTGGAACATTAATGAAGTGCCAGCACCTGGGAGTCATGGTTTGTTCTGGAAGGAAAGCTTGTGAAGAGCACCACATTTCTTTACAAGTCAGTAGCTTCAAAGGATTACAGAATAGAAGATCCCGAATGTTAAAGGCACCAGTACAATGTCATGACTCCTTTTCCCTCTCATTCTAAAGAAAGACTTGACTTTTGTACCTAGTTGTGTGTGTGTGTGTGTGTGTGTGTGTGTGTGTGTGTGTGTGTGATGGGTCTTGAACTCCACCTGGACACTGTCCCTGAGCACTTCAGTTCAAAGCTACCACCCTACCCTTGAGCCAAGCCTCACTTCCCGTTTTCCAGAGGTTACTTGGAGATAAGAGTCTCAGGTCCTTTTGTGCCCAGGCTGGCTTTGAACCTTGATCCTCGGATCTCGGCCTCCTGAGTAGCTAGGATTACAGGCGTGAGCCACTGTGCCCAGCCTGTACCTAGTTTTGTATTTGCGATTTTTCTTACAAGAGGGCTTTCAAATGAGCATCAAGACCCTCCCAGAGTCAGACCTGGCCTTAAAGGGAATTCAATAAGATTGTATTGAGTGAATAAAAGAATGAGTCAATAAAACCATCCAAAGCAATTAGAATAAAATCCAGGCATAGGAAATACAGGGCATGTGCTGATGCTTGTGTCCTAGCCTCCAGCTCTGCCAGGTGTTCCGAGGTTTGCCTGGTGAGTTAGCTCGGTAGCAGAGACCACCCATTTTCGTGGCCCTGGTTTTGAGCTGTGCAAGCTTTGGAGCATTCAGTCCCTAAGCCTCTCAGAGGTCAGATCTCTCAAGAGGCAGAACTGAGTCTCTTTCTGGCCTTTCAGCTTATGCTACCAGGCTAGTGGCATGAGCAGGCTCAGAACATAAACCAAAGCCTTAGGGCACCTCCTGTTCCCCAGGCCTTTTAGATCCAAAGAGAGACAGTAGATGAGAGGGTCCTCTTGTCTCTGAAGTAGATGAATGACTCTACTTTTTATTTATTTTTTAAAGGAGTTTTAGTTTTGCAGGACTTTCCCATAGCCTCTCCTCCCCATGTGTGCACAGTGTCCCCCCAGTAGCAGCACCCTTCTCAGAGTGCCACACTTGTTACAGAAGATAAACCATGTCATGTTGACAAACCATGATCATCCCACGTCCATCGTTTTATGAGGTCTCACGCTCAGCGTCACACACACCAAGACCCACCCCCGTTTTGTGACATTTGCCTTCTTCCCCAAGAGCCTCAGGAGTTTATGTGGCAGTTGCTGGTAATAGAAAAGCTCCTCCTGGCTCCTCCCACCACCATCCTGGGAACCCTTCTAGACCCCCAATCTGACAGGACGGTTGAAGCTCTGGCTCAGCTCACTGTTCGTGTTGCTTAAGCTGTGTCACAACTCTGAGAAAGGAGCCTTGTCTCTAGACCACAACTCGTCGTATCAGGATCCTCAGGTGGATCAGTTTGTCCCGTGTCCTCTCTGTTTCCTGTTTCAGACTCCACAATGAGGGGGAAGTGTCATGGTCCCTCCCCAGGGAATTTGGGATCCTTGTGAACAACAAGCAAGTGCATGCCACGTGGTTTTAAAAGCTACTACTCTTCAGGTGGAATGTTGTCCTACAAGTTGCAGCACAGAAGGCCGGCCAGTGTGGTTGGCAAGGGCTTGTCTTGCCTATGAAGCACCAGATACCTCTTCTTCAGTGCAAAGAACTTGGCTGGGGTTCTGAAGACAGCAAAGAGAAGGATCCAAGAACTTTCTAGGCAGCAGAAGAACCCAAAATGTGGAAGAGACTACCAGCTGCCACTAAAGCCCTTTCTATCTAGCCACACAGTAGAATTACAATTCCCAGACTCCTGACAGAAGGCTAAGACCGTGGGACCAAGTCCCAGTCAATTGAATGAGAGGAAGCTGTAGGCATGGACAGAAAACATTGTTGCTCAATGCTCCTCCCTTGAGCCTCTTGCTTCTTCTCACTGGTTTAGTACTTAATGGTCACCTTTGATCCTGCTGGAGATAACAAAGGCCTAAAGATGGTAGAGCTACCTACCAGCCTGGGTTCCTTTTTTTTTTTTTTGCCAGTCCTGGGCTTGAGCACAGGGTCTGAGCACTGTCCTTGGACTTTCTCAAGGCTAGAGCTCTACCACTTGAGCCTCAGCACCACTTCCAGATTTTTTCTATGTATGTGGTCCTAAGGAATTGAACCCAGGTCTTCGTGGATGTACTCTACCACTAGGACAAACTCCTGGCCCCTGGTTTCTATATGAATTTATGGAGCTGGATTCATTTATCCATCTTGGACTTATTTGTGGCAGAGAAATAAATGCCTTTATTGTTTGAGTCCTTGTACTTTCTAATGTTAATATTACTTTGTTGAGTTATCACTGTTTCAGTATTATGTTGCTTGTGGGTCTGTAATATGTAGTCTTTATTATATAGAGTATAAACTACCTAATACTAGTTTTTTTTCCAGGACTTTTATCAAGAGGGAGATGTTGTGTTTTACCAAGGGCCTTTTTCTGTATCTATTGAATGATCATGTGATTTTTACCCCTAATCCTATGTATATATTGCATTACATTTCTTGGCTTGAGTGTGTTGAACTATCCTTGCATCCTTGAAATTAAAAAAATTTCATCATCTTGGTAAGTGATGCTTTTAGTGTGTTGTGTTCTGTTTACAAATTTCTCTTTTTGGCAGTACTGAGGTTTGAACTTAAGTCTCTATATTTGCTAGGCAAGGCACTCTAATGCTCGAGCCACACCTTTAGCCTTTTGTACTGATTGTTTTTGATAGAATCTCAGACTGAATTATGATCCTCCTATTTACTCTTCTTGCCATTGATCAGATTTCAGGAATGTCTTGCCTAGTTGGCCTTATACGGTGATTCTCTTCATATTTGTTTCTCGGGAAACGAGAAGTACGGGCATATACCACTAATGGCCTAGCCCCCCAAAATTATTTTTTGAATATGTACTTGTCATGAATATTGGCCCATATTTGTTCCCTCCCTTCCTTAATTCTTTTTTTTCCTTCTTCCTTCTTTCCTTCCTTCCTTTCCCTCTCTGTTATATCATTTTCCAAGGTTATACTGGCTATGTAATCATTTGAGAAGTATTTGTGTTAGTTCTTTAAAGCTTGGCAAAATTAGCATTGAATCTATGTGGTCTTGAGGTTTGTTTTTCTTTGTTGAGAGGGAGACTTTTAATTACTGCTTTAATCTAATTGTTTATTGTTGATCTGTCTATGTTGTTTATATACTCTTAGTTTTATTTTCTTAATTTATATGTCTGGAAAATTCTCTACTTCTTCTAGATCTTGACCTAAACCTTGAATGTAACTCTAGAATAGAAGCCTTCCCTATTCTCCAAGAAGAAAGAAGACTGTTATTTTTTGGTTTTGTTATTTTGTGTATATGTGCTGGTACTGGGACTTGAACTGACGGCCTCACACGAGCCTCACTTGGCTTTTCCCCTCAAGTCTACCTCTACCACTTGAGCCACAGCTCTACTTCTGACCTTTAGTTTCTTAGTTGGAGATAAGAGACTTTGGGACTTTCTTGCCCCTGCTGGCTCTAAATCCTCAGATTTCAGCCTCCTGAGTAGCTAGGATTCCATACATGAGCTACAAGACAGCCATTAAAATATTTTTATTATCTTTAAATAGTTGTACAAAGGAGTTGCTATGTAGCAATACAGTTTATGAAGACACTAAATCTGGACATGCCATTTTTAAAAGAAAAGGAAAACACAGGGAAGTGAAATCATGTGTCCACATCTTCCCTCTTTGTCATTAGACATGACTGTTTTGCTCCTGAGTGATTCAAGATGCCACCCAGTGCAGACTGCAAGGCTGCTGCTAAATTACTCATGGGGAAGGCTCCTGCAGGCCTGGAACAAAGAGAGAGGATCCTGTCTACACTCCTCTCAGGGATGGAGACAGCCCTGAGGTTTCTGCTTCTCTCTTTCTTCGTCTGGGGATTGTGTGTCTGGCAGCTGCACCTAAGAGGCCTGGGAAGCCCCCGAGGCAGCGCTGGGTGTGGGCAGAACACCTTCCCCAGTTCTCCAGTGCTCAACAGCAGAATCATGGAATTCCAGGGCTGAAAAGTGGTCAACAGTTTGGCTTTATTGTTATTAAAGGCAGAAAGGTTTTGTATTCTTTGTATGCAAAAAGATTGTTTTTGAAAATCTGTGCTAAGTTGCTATTTGAGAGGTGGAAAGTTGTGCAAAATTTGTGTCAGCAGGAGCCTAAAGGAGTATCAACCTAACCCTCCCATTTCACAGAATGGTAAACTAAGGTGCAGACATATTGGGAGCTTCCTTAAGGCTATGGCTAGCAGGTGTTTGGTCGGGACCAGAACGTAATTTATGGCATCCATTCTTTCATTCTTCTTCCTTGATTAATTTTTTTACATTTTTATTCACGTGTATTAGTTATATAGGGATTTTGTGTTACATTCCCAAATATGTCTACATTATGATCGGCTCAATCTCACCCCTTTATCACACTCCTTTATTCACCTTTCTTAATATGGCCTCCTGATTATCCCCCTCTAGTGGTAGGGAATGGTAAGGGTGATGGGACTTAGGAATCCTCTTACTTATGTCTCCACATGGCTGAGGTTACAATTATGCACTACCACATCTGAACCTAACATGCACATTTCCTAAATATTTGTTGCTTTCCTAAAAATCACTGGGGTTGTCAGTATAGAAATACAATTCCATATCATAGCTCTTTAGGCCTCTAGGTCTATCCAGCAAATCTCCAGCTCCCCAAAGCTTCCAGACAGATGCTGACTCCTGTCTGGAGGTTGTTTCAGAGCCCCTACCTTAAACCCAGGTAGCAAGAGGAGGGGAGGGACGCCAAAATTATTTTTGACAACTCTGCATTCATTGCCTATAGTTACCTTAACCATGTGCCACAAACAGAGGGCTTAAAACAACAGGAACTCATTTTCTCTTAAGTTCTGAAGGGCAGGAGTCTGAAATGGAGGTGTCAGGCAGGCCATGTTCTCTAAATCCTCTTGTCTCTCCAGCTCTGCTAGCTCCCAGCAATCCCTGTCGTTTCTTGACCTGTAGATTTCCTCCAGGCCTTGCCCCACTCATCACTGGCCTCTTCACTATGTGTTTCCCACAAATCTATTTCTCTCTCCTTATAAGGATGCCAGTCCTTATTAGGAATGGCATTATTAAGGCCCACCTTAATCCCATAAGACCTCATCTCAGCTGCTTTACTGCAAAGACCCTATTGTCAAATAAGGCCATTCATAGGTTCCCTGTAAAGAATTTGGGGGAAAATGTTCTACCCTGCTATGAAAACCTATTTTTAGGCTGGACATTTGTGGCTCATGAATGTAAATTCTACCTCCTCAGGAATCTGAGACCTGAAGGATTGTGGCTTGAAGCCAGCCTAGGCACAAGAGTCTGAGATGCCAACTCCAAAATAAGCAGACAAAAGTCAGGCTGAACCTAGGCATTACTGGCTTATGCTGTGTTCCCAGATACTCAGGAGGCTGAGCTCTAAGGTTGCAAGTTTGAAGCCAGTCCAGGCAGGAAAGTCCATGTGACTCGTATCTCCAATTAACCACCAGAAAGCTAGAAGTGGAACTATGGTTCAAGTGGTAGAACACCATTATTGAGTGAAAAAGCTAAGTGAGAGTGGAAGCCCTAGTACTGGGACTAAAAACAAAATAAGCAAGCTGACTGAAATGATAGAGTACCAGCCTAGGGTAAATGAGTGGTCTACTCTATAAGGAAAAATTCAGGGAAAAAATTATAAATATTTGTGGGTTACATTTTATATGCTATAATTTATTCTACTTTTCAAAAATTCAAAAAATGAAGTATTTATAACTGCTAACCCATCATGCTAATGCCTTGTCACTGGGGAACTTTAATTATTGAGTGTAAATTTTTTTTAGAAACAATGGTAGGCCATAGTATCTAAATGCAATGTCAGGCCTTGGGAACTTCTGAGAATTTTTTCCCACTCTGACTTAGTGAATTATTTTAGTCTAAGATGGTAGTGCCATTAATATCAAGTCATTAAGATTAGAGTCTTTTTCATAGGGAAGAGTTTTGTAGCAATGCCATTTAGACCAAATAGTCCTGACATTACATCAAAACACCTACTTTACATTAGAAATTTATAGTTATATAAAAAATAGTCTTAGGCGTCACTGAAGAAATGTAAATGAACAGAAAATAGAGATTTGTGGGAAACACTGCTATTGAAACACTGGTAATCTGATTCTCTGGTTATCAAGCAAAAGCAAATCAATATGGCATCTTCATAATTAGGATATACTGGAGACAGGCATGTATCTTAGAAATACTGGGACTGTCCTCATGAAACCAACAAGCAGTGTTTACCCTTGGAGATACCCATGCTGTATCATATAGCGATACTTTATTCCTTTTTTTTTTTTTCAGGGCTAAGTAATACTCTGTGATGTGGCTATACCACTTTTTGGTTTTTCATTCATGGGTTGCTGACTGCGTGTGCTGCTTCAACTCTTCTAGCTATTGTGAATATCACAATGCTGCCATGGACATCCATGGCAAGACAGTCAGATAGGACAGGTGAAGAGTGCTGGAGAGGGTGGGGAGCACGTCCCCCTGTCACTTGCTCTCCCCTCCCCCCCACGCTCATGCCACTTCCAGCTCTTGGCCTTCACCCCAATAACGACTGAAACTACTGTTTTAATGACCATTGATCTTCTCAATTGCTGAGCTGCTTCCACGTGGGCCTCTCAAGTGTTCAGGCTATCCCAGCTGCTGTGGGGAAGGGTGTGCAAGCCAGCCGCTGTCATGGAACCTGCCTGGGTCTGGCTTGATGTCGGATCCCAGAGTCAGTTCTCTCCCCATCTTTAGGGAAGAGCGCCTCCTCTTCCACTTTGTCCAGTTAAGGAGCCAGGCCTGCTGTCTTTTACAGAGCTCCATCCTCCAGGCCTGGTTTACCGTGAAGTCTCAGCTTGGGTTTTTTTTCTCTCCAGCCCTCGGGCTGGCCTGGTTCTGAGGGGTGAGGAACTTCAGTGATGGTGAAGAAACAGACTTGCTGAGGAGTCTCGGGGCAGGCTGTCTCTCAGGCTGGTTCTCACTGGGGATTTCTTGGTTGCAGGCAGCTGAGTTATGTCCAGCCCTGGAGAATGGATGTGAAGCAGGTGGGACAGTTGGCAGAGAAATGATGGGAGTCTGAAGAACCAGGCTGGAAACGAGTGGGCAGTTTGGCTACTTCAGGGCTCAAGAAGTGGGAGACACAGAGTGGTCTCCGGGTAGACAGTTTACTCAGGGCACAAGTTTACCCCCAAAACGGCAGAAGGTCTGCCCTCCTGTGCTCCTTTAGTTTGTTCAAATTCAAGTACCTCTTGGTGCTGGGTTTATAGATTGGGCCAGTGAGAGGCACAAACCTGCTGCTTAGTGAGTGAGGTCCACCTCACTGCATCAGAGAAGAGGAAGGGTCTCGGGAAACAATCTGCATGCTCTTGGAGGGATTTGATCAGTGGAAGGCCACAGAACCAGAGGTCACTTCAGCCACTACCACCCTATTCTATGGTGTTCAATTCCTGGGCCAACAAGTTTATTTCATTTGTGTGAGTTTAAATTGATTTGCACTTTTGTACAAGCAGAAGTGTGACCCAATGTGTCGATCTTCTTTCTGGAGCTCCTCCCTAGACATCAAATTATGTGATTTTTGCCAGGCACTGGTTGGTAGGTCAAATCTGTAATCCTAGCCTCAGATCTGAGGATCATGGTTTCATGCCAGGTGGGTGCACAGATCTAAGAGATTTCTACCTACAACTAACAAGCAAAAGGCCAGAAGTAGAGGCCTGACTGACCTGAAGTGATAGAGTGCGATCCTTAAGCAAAAAACTTGAGGCCCTGAGTTCAAGTCTCAGTCCATCCTCTTTCTCTCTCTCTCTCTCTCTCTCTCTCTCTCTCTCTCTCTCTCTCTCTCTCTCTCTCTCTCTCTCTCTTCCTCCCTCCCTCTCTCTCTCTCTCCCTCTCTCTCTCTCTCTCCCTCTCTCTCTCTCTCTCTCTCTCTCTCACACACACACACACACACACACACACACACACACACGTTTATGTAATCCTTTTTCCTACTTTGCCAACCATAAATTCTCTGCCTTCTTTAACTGTCTTTCTTTCCTTAGAACATTGATCTGTGCATTTCTCATGGTTGTTTTCCATCCTCTTTCATGAAGCCCTCACTTTTCAAATGTCAGTAAGCTCCCTAATTTGGAGGGTCTGGGTTCAGTATGTATCCAAACAACACCGATTTATAGCAGATCCACAACCCACAACCTACCCAGCCCATGACTCCATTTCAAGCTATTTAAACCTGAATTTGTCATCCTTACCTAGGACATCATCTGGTTTCCATATTCCCACTTTAGAGTTTAGTACACACACACACACACACACACACACACACACACACACACCTTTTCCACCACAAGCACAAAATAGTCTTTGGGGCTCTTTTCCTCTTCCTTCATTCTTGTATTCAATTAAATACCAGATAGTACCGATTGTATTTTCAAGATTTTTCAAATCTATTGTTCTTCAGTATCCCTATAATAGTGAAGCTCTGTATTGCTTCTTCCTAAATGGTTTTTTCTTTTCTTTTCTTTTTCTTTCTCTTTTTTTCCTTCACTGGTTACTGTATTGATTCATGGGCTTTGGGCCCAGCCAGTGGCTCTCCCTTGTGGGGTGGGGTAGGCGCTGAGCCCTGGCCCCTCCCTGACTTCATTTTCACCCCTGCCTTTGACAGATGCGCCATTAAGAGTTCCCTGGATTCCCTGAATGGAACTCTACCCTCACCTCTGGGCCTGGCATCATCCTGGGACCTCCACTGGAGCCTCAGCTTCCTCCTTCCTCTCCATTGTCTCCCATGCCCATCTTGTGAAATCCTGCTCGGGTTCGATACTGAGCTTGGTTCTTTAGGTCAGTAGGATCATCCACCATGTCCTGTGCCCAATAACCCAGCAAGACCCCCCACAGGTGAGGGCTCCATGGGTCACCTAGAAGCCGTGACTTGTAGGTGGACTGAGTCAGGGGTCCCCCACGCTAGGGATCTGCTTGAGCTTTCGTTGTGCTTGAGTTCCACTCCCTTGGTACCCTGCTTCCTCCCATGTTCTTAAACAGGTTTGGCTCAGAAGGACTTTTCATGATAAATTGGCATCTGGCAGGGACACTGGCCTCCTCTTCCCAGAAGCCTTCCTGGTTTCCTCGGTGGTAACTTATTTCCTTTATTTAGCCATTGGCCTGGGCTGTGTTCTGGTGCTTACTGATCATTGCCCTCTCATGATCTCTGCCTGGTCCATTGTTCCCTGGCATCTTCCTGTGCAGGGTCTTTGCCTCCCAGCCTTAACCCAAGGCTCCTGCAGAAGTAGGAGCTTCCTGGGGTCTGCATGGTCCTGGAAGCTCTGCTGCAGCCCCAGCAGGGTCACTGGAGTTCTACCCCCACACCCAGCAACCCAGCTTCATCCTTCCACCAAGAAACACTGTGAGACAGGATTTTACCACAGCATTTAAATGAGCACATATACAGGACTGTAGCAGAAACACCTCCTCCCATAACCTGGCCCTTCATCCTTGTTCAGAAAAACAACCCTAACATTTAAATGTCTTCACAGCTTTCATACATGTCAGATCACAATCTCCTTCAAAGAGGGTGCAGATCTGATGGGATCCTCCTGTGAGAGCCATCATAACCAAACTTCAGAGTGATGTAGTGATTTCTCCATGGCACATAGCTGAGAGCCACAAAGACAGGATGAGAGAGCAGTCTAACCTGCGTCTCTCATTTGTCTGGTAACTCTGCTCATTCTACTTTTGGGTCTCTGTGAAGAGGCAGAATTTACTTCCATAAGCACCACAAAGTAGAACTTGGGTCTGTTTGTGCCTAACATGAGCACCACCTTTCACGAGTGGGGGTCTGAAGACAGGTGATGGTTACTAAGCACTGGTACGGGCTGGATTCTTAGCCAGATACCTCTACAGGTGGAGTCTGGCCCCCAGAGCCAGGGCCTTCGACATGAATAGGCCCCGGCCCTTGCCTTTCTGGCTTGCAGAGCTGGCACCTGCTTCTCTCCTTCCTGCTGCCACATGACTAAGCTTTGGCACCTCGTGAGCATGACAGGCTCTGATCCCCACCTCCTGCCTCCCCACTCACCCACCCGCACCATGTCACTACCTTCTCTCCAAGCCTGGTGCTGACAGCTATCATTTTTAGACTTCTCTCCAGGCCTTCCTTCTTTCTTTCAGGCTCAGGCTCTTGTCTTGTTTTCCCTACCTGTCAGCGTGTGAAGGAGAGAGCAGCTGCTAAGGAAGAAGCCTGTCTTCCAGGCTGATCTTCCTGGGGGAAGATGAGGCCTGATTCAAGGGTCTTAGATGGACTCTGTGTGGGGGTGCATGCACGCAAACACACATGTCTGTCCAATTCCCCAAGTGGAGTGGGTAACTCTGGAGGAAAGGGTCATGGTCTCTGATGCTCTAATACCACTCCAAGTATTCCATTTGCACATAGCAAGTATTCAACAGTCGTTGAGGAATATAAAATATAGAAGGATGAAGAACTGGCCCAAGATTTTGACACTTGGGCTCTATCCTCAGTTCCACTTGCAGCATGTCTCCCTCACAAATCCATCAGCCTCCCAGACACCCACACAATTCCATCTCCACCGATTTTTGCCACTGTAAGACCCACTAGATAAAAGATTAGACATTCTCTTCTAAAGAGCAAACAGCAGAATAAGGCAGGTGGTAATTAAGCAGATTTCAGGTCAAAATTTAAAGACATCTCTGCTAGCCCCATTCCATTTCATAATTATCCTACTTAGAAAACCTTCTGCCGAGGAATCACGCACAGCAGACTGGCCATTCAGGATGGGCCGATCATCTGACAAGTCCCACATGAGAGGGACAAGACCTGAGCCAAGAGTGGAAGTCTATATATTTTCAATGGATGTAGAAGGGTTTGGGTAAGAATCTTACCAGATCCAGGATAAGAGATGGTTTTCTGGGCCGGGAGTTTGGCCTAGTGGTTAAAGTGCTTGCCTAGCATGCATGGAGATCCGGGTTCAACTCCTCAGTACCACATACATAGAAAAAAAGCTGGAAGTGGTGCTGAGGCTCAAGTGGTAGAGCTCTAGCCTTGAGAAAGTCCAAGGACAGTGCTCAGGCCCTGAGCTCAAGCCCAGGACTGGCAAAAAAAGAGAGAGATGGTTTTCTTGAGATTCAAGGGACAGCAAACTGACAACCTGGGCTCTTGTCCAGAATGGCAGTCTCACATCCAGCAGCACCTTGGGCCAGGAGCTGGAAGGCACAGGCCCTTCAAATGGGCAGAGTCCAGTGGGAACCACTTCTCAGGACCAACAGAGTCTAGGGAGCTGGCTGTGCTAGAAGGGCATAGACAGAGAGGCTTGGTACCTTAACCCCTGCAACTGGCCTAAACGAAAGAGGAGCCAGCCCAGCCTGGCTTGTATGTTTTAGCTATGGACTTTAACCAAAGGAAGCATTTCCATCCACACCTTTCAAAGCCTATCCATCAGTTCTAAGACTAAAACCAGAGCTTCTATTGCTCTTTGATGGCCCTACCCTGACTTCAAGTTTTAATAGGATCCTGTTCCATTCCACAGGACTTTGTGGCCTGAGGCTGGTTGTGTTTGGCCAGAGCAGTAGAGGCTGCCCCTGCACTCAAGCCCTCTGCTGCCTCTCCCCACCAGCACCTGCATACCCGTCTTCCAAGCATAGAAGCTTTTCTTTAGCAACAACTTGGTAGAGAAAAGACCAGGAAAGATTTTTTTTAAAGGAGACCAGTTATTATTGTTATTTTTTTTTTTTGCTTCTTTCTGGTAGGGGATGGGGGCTTGTCCTATGAACCATTTTGAAACTAGCTGAGGACTTGAGGATTAGCAAGACTGAAAGAGGGGACCAATCAGGAACCCTGATCATAGTACAACTGTTTGGGGGTCCAAGACAAAACATGTTGCTCAGGGTGGGAAGTGTTCTACCTACCCCCTTAGCTGGAAACCAGATTCTCTAGTACTCTGAAGGTTCAAGGTATTAAGAATATTCAATGTCGATATTGATATG
Source organism: Megascapheus bottae (assembly GCF_031878675.1). NCBI lineage: Eukaryota > Metazoa > Chordata > Mammalia > Rodentia > Geomyidae > Megascapheus > Megascapheus bottae. The sequence goes on from NC_143522.1 coordinate 9,717,479, forward strand.
CCCAGGAGAGGAAAGGACCAGACAGTGGAAGGAGGCGACAGAGAGCTCTGTGGGGTTACATGAAGCATCTCCTCGGAGACTCTGATCTGGACACACAGTGGAGAGCTGAAATCAGGATAATACAGGACTAAAGTATTCCCGCAAGGAGACAGGTTGAGTTCCACAAACAAAAACTTATTCTGGACTTGTGATATCAGATCAAAGTTATAAAGGTACATCTTAGGCTTGAAATAGTACAAGGCATAACGTCACAGTTCACATTCATTGTGCCAGATAGCTATGGTACAGAGACATTCCAGTTGCTGCTATCAATAGGGCATCCTTTAACTTTCAAGTCCCTCATCAGGGATTTCCAGAAAAACAAAAGCAATAGGATGGATATAAAGAAAGGAAGAGATTTATTGTAAGGGACCAGCTTACATAATTATGGAGACTGGCAAGTACCGGGATCTTCTGTTTGAGACCCCCAAGAACTGCTGTTCCAGTATGTAGGCCTGAAAACCAGGAGAGATGGTTTTCTGATTAAGTTCAAAGGCAAAAAAATAAGAAAGACTGCCAGGAAAGGAGGAAGGAAGATCATTCATGCCTTCCGCTGTATTGAAGGCATAAAAATCCACATAAAGGCATACAATCTATTGTAAACCAGTTGGTTACATGCTAATCTCATCCAGAAATATCCAGAATAATATTTGGTTATCCCATGACCCATTCAAGATGGCACATGCATAAAATTCCAGAGTCATTGCAATTTCAGAATTCAGTCAAAGAGAAAGGAGTGACAGCTTCTAACTTTGAAGTGGCGAGAGGTAAATTAGCATGGTGTATCAAATAAAAATGTCCCAAAGGAAGGCCCTGAACCTTGAAGAATGGGGAGCATTTGGAGAAATAAGGGAAGAGAACAGGAGTGCAAGGTGTGACTGTAGAAGTAAACAGAGGAACAAAATGGGGAGAAGAGGATTCCTCAGCAGCTTGGAGCAAATGGGATGATCTGGGTCATGCATTTCCCCCTTCGCCCCGCCCCTGCACATACACCATGTTCTTGAGAGGCAGATTTGGAGAACTTTCTGGATCAACATCTGGGGAAAGAAAGGAAAGGCAGGAAGCCAAAGTGTTTCTGGGGGAGTAGGCAAATGGGAATGGGCAGGGATTCAGTCTCGACAAAGGCCTCAGCTAGATAGCACCCCCTCCCATACCAAGTGGCACTCTGGAGGTACAATGACTCTTTAATGAGACTCCAAATCAGGGCCATGGGCTCTGGACTTGTTACTCCCACCAGGACAACTGTGGGATAAAGGCTGCCTATGGAAGGAGCCTCAGGTCAGGCAAAGTGAGCCTGCAGCTGTGGATGAACAGCAGGCATCTGCATGGGGCATCCCAGCATGAACTGAGACCGGGATGAAGGATGAAGTTTGAGGCCAAATGTCTGAGGCACAAACCCTGGAGGTTTGAGCCAGCCAGCACCACAGATGATAGGTTTTCCTCTGGTGATGAACCAGAGGGCTGGTGGCTCACGACTCTTCTGCCTTATGAGGACTACTCTGGAAGATGTAGGTAAGGCCCAGATGCAGGGGGAGAAGACCCAGGCCTAGGTGCAGCGAGAAGATCTGAGTACACCAATAATTAAAGGAAGAAGAGCCAGGGAAAGAGATGGAGAAGAAGTAGGCAGAGGCAGGGGAAATGAAGGGCAGCGAAAGGGAAAGTTGTTGATTCACATACCATTACCCCACGCAGACAAGAGCTTGAGTGGGTTGAGCACTGAGAGGAATATGTAACATGTCATTAGGAAGCTCTCAGAGAACTTGCTGGAACAATTTCGGAAAAGTGACAGGGCATTGGAAGGCAGAAGCTTCTGCATGTACCCTTGCTCCTGTACCAAGCACTGTGTCAGGTTCTGTGCGTTCAAACTTGCTCATCATTTCCATAGCAACGCTAGGGGGAGAGTGTCATTTCCCTTCCTCGAGGATGACTGAACTGTGGTTCAGAGACATTAAGGAATCTGACCACAGTTACCTAGCTGGCAAGTCACAGAAGTTGGGGCTCAATAGGAAGTAAAAAGGGGAGGTAAAACCACAGATTTTCTTGACTTGAAGTTGGTTGGGTAGAGAAAGAAACTGTCCATAATGTAACATGTTTGTCATTTTCCCTCCTCCCCCTCCTCCTCCTCCTCCTCCTCCTCCTCCTCCTCCTCTCCTACTCATTTTTTTTGTTGAGATTGGGGCTCGAATTTTTACTTATTAATTGAAGATAAGAGTCTCATAGACTTTTCTGCCCTGCTGGCTTTACACTGTGATCCTCAGATCTCAGCCTCCAAACTAGCTAGAATTATGAGCCAATAGTGCCTGGCTATTTTTTCCTCTTTCTTTCTTTCTTTCTTTCTTTCTTTCTTTCTTTCTTTCTTTCTTTCTTTCTTTCTTTTGTCAGTCATGGGTCTTGAACTCTGGGCGTGAACTCGGGGCCTGGGCACTGCCCCTGAGCTCAAGTCTAGTGCTCTACCTCTTGAGCCACAGCGCCACTTCTGGTTTTCTGGTGGTTAATTGGAGATAAGAGTCTCACAGACTTTCATGCCTGGGCTGGCTTTGAACAGTGATCCTCAGATCTCAGCCTCCTGAGTAGGATTACAGGCGTGAGCCGCCAGTGCCCAGCTATTTTCTTTCTCTTTTATAACATGGGATATAGAAACTTGGCTGAGGAGGAGAAGCAGAAGTTGGACAATTAGGGAAGAGATGATAGTTAATGAAGCATAGGCGGGTGTAGGAGGGAAGAGACTATGAATGCACTCAAAGGGATTTTCTTTGACAGGAGGCAAAGGCAAGAATGAGCTGAAGGCCCACCCACAAAATAAGAAAGGTCTAGACGATTGCTCAGGAAGAGCTAGGAGGGAGGTGGCTTCTGGGGGTGGGGGGCAGTGGACACTGACCTCAGGCTAACAGATTATACAGATACTGCACCATACTGAGCCTCAGCTAGAATTAGGTAGACAAATGGCAAAGAGGGGCCAGGCTTACCTGGGTGGGACTGGTGAGTTTAGACATTCACCTATTCTCTGAAGGGCCGATAAAAACCAAGAGGCTGGTTCTGGGCTTTCTCTCAACCCTGGAATGATGGGCTGTTGGGAAAATCTGGAGACTGACTCTGGATTTCTGCTTTTCACCTGGTAGAACCAGTAGAAAACCATTGGGTGACTTGGATAGAGTCTCAAGGATTGTGGGGAGAGGTGGCTACATTATTAATGGCGCCCCTGAGAGCAGATATTCTTGGCAAAGCACTTTTCCAAGGCCATTGAGTAGCCTGCTTCAGAGGTAGGATCCAGTAACACAATGTGATGTGGGAGCTGAGTCTGTCTTCAGCCTGCGAGGCTCTGTTAGGTGTGCCTCATTTTCCCTTTCTTTATTCCTAGCCAGAAAGATGCTTTTCAGGGCTTTATTTCAGGCCAGATGGGATAGAAGGTGGATCCTCTTTGTCTTATGAGAAAAACCAAGAATGAGGTTCTCGAGGTACATGCCTGGAATCCCAGCATTCAGAGGCAGGGGCAGGAAGATGGAGAGCTCGACGCCAATTTAGGCTCTGTAGCAAGACCCTGAAGATCCTGTCTCCAACAAACAAAAAGCAAATAAAGAAGAAAAAAACAGCCAGATTGAGGTCCTGGTCTCTTCTCCCCACCCTGCCAAAGAGCACTAAGATCCACAGATTTTAGAAAAGAATCGGAACTGCTCAGCTTAGTGTCCAGGCTTAGCCTGAGGTCCTGTTGTGCACAAGGGCAGGGAATCCACACTGCCTTCCATGGGCACTCCTCTCTTGCCGAGGTCCCGACAAGCCTCTGGTGCCACTATCCCCTCCCTATGCCCAGCAAGCTCCATAGCTCAGGGCCTACTGCAGGCTGTGCTTTTGGTAGCAGTGGTAGAACCCAGAACAGACCCAGAGCAGCTCGGTTCACTGGCTACAGGCAACTGGTTAGGGGTCCTCTCCAGGAATCTGGGATTTATTTAGCCTGTTTCCCTGGCAGCACTGGTGGCAGCAGCAGCATCTGCTTCCCTGCAAGGCTGAGTGAATCACGGCCACCCACACTAACCCTTGGCACAGTACCATCCTGCTGGAGAGCACTGATCATAAGTCAGCAGAGAGCCTCTCTGCTGTCCCAGGTCAGACCCTGTAGAGGCACTGCAGTGGCAGTGCCCTGTGTAGGGCCGACCTACTCAGAAAGTTGGCAGACTCCCTCAAGAGCTGTGAAGTCTGCTTGAGCTGACTTCAGAGCAGCTCAAGTTGGCGGTTGCCAGCCACTGCAAAGCCTCCTGGGAGAAGACTATAGATTGTTGGACTCTATTCTCTGTTCTTTTTACCACATCATGATCAGCACACAAGCTTGTCTTTCTGTGGTCACCAGTATGCAGCCCAGGGTTCTTCTGATTCTCAGTCGGGCCTCCCTTTATGACACCCATTAGCCCGAGCTCTTTGAACAGAAACCCTCACACTGGATTCATTCCCAGGCCTACCCCTCCCTGAAACTTACCTATCTTCTGCCCCTCCCTATCTGGGTTGTCTGAAGAAATTAGTTTAGCCTGTATTATTAACGGCTAATAGCAAGATGTGGCAGTATTGTTTGGTGAGTGCAGTCAAGGAAATACAGAGAAACCACATTTGGAGAGGTCAAATTGGGAGTGTTTATTAGAAAGCTGGCATTTGCAGGTAGACTTTTGTTGCAAAGACCCTCAGTCCAGTGAATACACTTGACACTGTTAGAAGAATGAGTCGTGAAAGTAGAGGAGGAAAGAAAGGGCAGAAAAACAATACCAACAACCCAGACCAACCCTAATGGTGAGCTGAAGTGGGGATGCCAAGTTGACTAGAGCAGAGCCAGGGGACAGGACAGAGCACATGAGGCCTGGCTTAAAGGAATCTGTGCCAGTCTGACTCTACAACAGGGTCAGGGCAGGGGGTGGGGTCACAAGAAACTCCCAAGTCGAAGGCACAGGACTGACAGGTCCAGTAACCTATCATCCAAGTCCCTGCCCCTGTCTCTAGGAATTCAGGAGGTGGGAGGTGGGACTTCCCTGGAGCTAACCCACACTATACACATTTACATACCCTCATTGGGTCTAAACAATGCTGTGCAACTCAAAGGATGGCTTGTCTCACCTCTGGGCCTTTGAAGCTGGGTGAAGAGGCTCCATCACCTGGTTAGGCTCTAGGATGGCTGTGAAAACAAGATGACTTACTTAGACTTAGTCTCTCCCTTATGTCAGAAGGAATCTCAAGGGCATTACCATGACTCTGGAAGTTGAGATACAGAGTATCCACCTTGGGCAAAATGTAGGCCTAAATATTGCCTGGACACTCATTAGAAATGTACATTCTCCCACTCCATCCCAAATGATACAGTCATCACAAATTCTGGGGGTAGGGACAGTCTGTGCTGATACTGGGGCTTCAGCTCAGGGCCTTCCTTGCATTTATTTATTTATTTATTTATTTATTTATTTATTTATTTATTTATTAGCAGTCCTGGGCTTGAGCTCAGGGCCTGAGCACTGTCCTTGGACTTTCTCAAGACAATAGCTCTACCACTGGAGCCACAGCACCATTTCCTGCTTTTTTTCTATGTAGATGGTACCGGGGAATTGAACCCGGGTCTTTGTGCATGCTAGGCAAGCACTCGACCACAAGCCTTGTGCTGAAAGGGTTTGGGTTGTCGAAGACCACTTTCATCCAACTTTGCCCTTTTTCCAGACAGTTAAAATGAGTCATATGCTGTGTTTTATTCCTGTGTAGAAAAGGCAGAAATGGGTCACCTACTAGAGAGAAGCTCTTGGGAGGTAAAGGGACCCCTGCTTTGGAAATGCATGAGCTAGCCATTGTGTTCCCAAAGGGCAGAGGAATTCCAGAAAAGGAAAAAGACACCAGTCCTGGGGCTTGAACTCAGGGCCTAGGCACTGTCCTTGAGCAGTTTTTGGCTTAAGGTAAGCACTCTGCCACTAGAGCCACAGCACTACTTGCAGCTTTTTCTCTGTGTGTGGTACTGAGGACTCAAACTCAGGGTTTCAAGCATGCCAGGCAAGCACTTTCCCACTAGGCCACAATCCCAGCCCCTCTGTTTTTTTTCCATTAAAAAAAGAAAAATCGCTCAATGCTCATCCCAACAGCCATCCGTGAGCCCAGCCCTCAGGAAAGTGAGACCATCAGTCTTTGGAAAGGTGAGACTGTAGCAAATCAGCATAAAACGCTGACCTGCAATTCTCTGAAGAAGAAAGCCACAGCTGTGTGGAGTGCCCTGAGACAGCTTGACTCACTAGAACTTCATGATTGTGGACAGATGGAATGTTGCAGCTGGAGAGCTGGAGATTTTTACGCCTGTTTGCCTTACCATAACATTTCTGTGCTGATTGGGTAAGACTTCTGGAATGTATCATTAACCCCAGCACCAGGTCCCACCAACCCTGAAGCTAAGAATGTCGTAACATCTGAATCCTACAGATGCCACTCAGAGACTCAGGACAGCAGAAATGCCAGTCATGTAGCTGCCTTGGTCGCTGTTTCAGAGGAAGAAACAGCTGGAAGGAGGTGAGCACTCACTCACCTCACTGGGCAGTTATTCCCATGGTCCTTCTAAACTTCCAGGGACCAAAAGGTATATGCATCATGAGAGAAGAATGAACTTAGATTGAATAGTAAGACTTTGCACACTAAGATCATTCACTTTCATTCACATGTGGGTTTTGGTTTTTGGTGTGTTTTGCTGTATTTGGGTTTGAACTCTAGCCCTCCCTTTCTACCACTTGAGCCAAGCCCCCTCTCCCCACTGCCCTCTGTGCTTTAGTTTGTTTTCCAAATAGTGTCACATTTTTTCGTGGGCTAGCCTCAGGCCTTGATCATCCCATGTCTACTTGTGAGTGGCTGGAATTGCAGACATGTACCACCACACCCAGCCTTTCATTCATATTTGCTTTCCTAATCGTTACCGAAGGCTTGCCACAAAGCAATGGGACCAGACCCTGGGCCCAGGACATGACCAGGGACTGCCTTGTTCTGCTCTAGAGATTGACAACAAGGTTGTGTTGCATGAATAGTGCCCGCTCCCTGCCTTGCTGCTGTGTATCACAGAAGCCTTGCTGTTTGTTGTTGTTGTTGTTGTTTAACTTTGTTTATGCATTTTGTGCTTGATTTCTAGCCCACCAGAAAGCAAACGCTGATCAGGAATGATCTTCAAATTGCTTACTGCTTATTTTGTGAGATTTCACATCCTGACTAGCACATTTGGGAGACATTTTGGTACATAACTGAAAATAATTATTTGTTCCCCCATCGATCCCTCTATAATCAACTGAGTCAACAGTGTATAAATCATCAGCTGAAGTGCTGTGATATTTCTCACACTTGACAATGGCATGCTGGTCAAGGAAAAGTTGGGCCCCTAGGCTGGGCACTGGTGGTCACACCTGTAAGGCTAGTTACTTAGGAGGCTGGGATCTGAAGATCCAGGTTCAAAGCCCAGCCTGGGAGGAAAAGTCTATGAGACTCTCATCTCCAATTAGAGATGGAGCACCTAGGCCCTGAATTCAAGTCCTGGGACTGAGACCAAAGGCGGGGTAAGTTGGTGCCCTGGAGAAACAAAGCACCCTTTTTCACCTTTGATGGGGTCATGGAAATGACCATTGTTTTGGAAATGAAAAGCAAAGGCCCAAAGAGGTCAGTGGGCTTCTCTACTGGAGGAGGTATGGCAAGCAAGTGGAAGGATGCTGGCCTAGTTCTGGATCTGATGATTTTTGCTTCTCTTCACACTAAGAACTATCAGACTTTTCCACTGTGCAGTACTTTCCAGCTTTCTGAGTGATTTCAACTTCTCTTTAAAGCTCCAAACCCCTCCTGCCGCCCCCACCTCCCCCAGCACCCAAGCTTCACAATTTGGTTTGCTCTTGCTGTTCTGTTCGCCTCTGGTGAGAGATGTGGGATGTGTTTTGTTATGGAACATCCAGTTCTCCACAGCCGCCCTCACCACCCAGCCCCTCCCACGCCTGCTCCCCACCTGCCGAGGGCTGCCTTGCACAGAGGGTAGGGTATCACTTCCAAAGCACACCTGCAGAGTCATGGGAGGGCTCCCTCTCCACAGACGGTGGACAGAGAAAGGTGGAGAATGCTGTTCCAGAACCTTCTTCTTCTTCTACGGACAGGAGCAAGCCTCATTACTTTCCCTTGAATTTGCAAGTGAAAACAATTACATAAGCTTCCCATCTGGTTTCTAAGGCACTTTTGCAAGGATTCCATCACAAGTTCCTTTGTTTGTATGGGGCCTCCAAAGACTAGGCCAAGTTAAGAGTTTATCACTGGAATCTCCATCGTTTAGGTTCTGCTGTTCCATCCCTGTCTTTTCCCCTCTCACCCGTCTTCCTTTCTCCTTCTGGTAATCCTGGCTGAGCACCCAGCTAAGGCTCCACTCTGTCCCACACCCTGCCTGGTGCTGGGGCTTCAAGAGCCAGCAGGAGCAAGTCCAGCCTTCACTGTAGCGTGAGTGAGGCCACTCAGGATATCTTCCTTGGCAGCCTGCTTCATCCTCTCCCACGTGCTCACCACCTGTGAGGAAGGTAGTTGTGTCGGGGCTGCAACATGTCTCACAGCCATCTTGTGTATAAGGAACCCCCAGAGGCCAGGCTATCTTCTCACACCTTTGGAGTTCATTTCAATGGCCTAAGAAGTGATCCACATTGGCAGTCTGTCTGTTTCAGGCTTTACTACAGCTCTCGTTTCTCTCCTAATGCTCTCAATACCTTGGACCCTCTTCCCCAGTCCCCAAGATTTTCCAGGAATGTGGGAAGCAATAGCAGGCCTCTGTCCAAGAATTTGCATGTGCATGTGGTAATCAGGCATAGACTAGTCAGATATTGAGAACAGGATCATAGAAAAGACTTACTATTCTAGTATTTAAAGTTGTCAAGACGATTTATTTTTCTTCTTCTACCCCATCTACCCACTCCAGCCAGCTCAGCTTTCCCATGCTAAGTGTAATGAGAGAGAGAGAGAGAGAGAGAGAGAGAAGAGAGAGAGAGAGAGAGAGAGAGAGAGAGAGAGAGAGAGAGAGAGAGAGAGAGAGAGAGAGAGAGAGAGAGAATATGGAGAGCAGGAAGGCAGGACATTTATGAGAATGCTCCAGACACTCTTCTGGGGTCATCCAGCCCCATTCCTGGGCCATTTTGGTACCAACAGGCTTCAAGAAAGTGACTTTGTGTTCTCTTATTTTTTCATTGCCTTGGTCAAACCTCTTGAAAACCTTTACCACAAGCTTGGCCTTGTAAGAGCCTTTTAAATGATGGTTATTATTTATTAGTCTGTTCAGTCTGTCATAGGCCAGGCTCAAAAAGAACTAAAAGAAGTCTCCTCATGGTCTGAATTTGGGAAGCAGGAAGCCCAGACACGAATGGGGCAAAGCACCTAGGAAATGGATAGAGAATGGGTCTGCCCAGAGGCAGGTGTGATGGAATATGCATAGAGTCAAAGCAACCCTTGAACCTCTAGAGCGAACCAACAATCTGAGGGGCAGTGTAGGTCCAGGGATACTCCAGCCTGCCTGCCCTCCTTCTTGCCACATGCAGACCCCCTTCCAGAAGAGGCTAGGTCTTCAGGGAGAAATCCTCATGCCTACTCCTCTGTGCTATGAGGGAAGACAGTCCACTCTCAGAGAAGCACAGACATTGTAAACACCTTGTGAGCCCAGAGAGGAGGCCCGAGGACCCAGGGCAGGGAAACACACTGCACTGAGCGTTTCCCCTCGACTCCGCTTCCAGGCTGGTGACCTGTGTAGAGCGCGTCTTCACCGAGGTGGACACGTCAGCATGGAAGGCGGAAGCTGCCCTTTGGTCTCCCCAGCCTTCTGGGTTCCCAACTATATCCACCATGGGAGAGGTCCCACTGCTGGAGGACACATGTTGTCCTGGACACCCTCTCTGGTAATGGCCGGTTGCTTTCCTGGGGACCCCCTCCCCCTTACTCAGTTCTTGGAACCTCACATTCCTGGATGCAGCTGTGTCCTGGCCCAACAGTGGGTTCCACCTCCCTGACCACAGCATTGATTGGAGGGCTGGCCATGTAACCCAAGCCCCTCTGGTTAGTGCAGAGAGAAGAGGTGCCTGCCCGACGGGTGACCCCACACACCTGGAGTGAGGCATCGGTAGAGAATGAAGCCCACACGGGAAGAAAGCCTTGGGAGACAGCACAAGCTTCTTTAAAAGATGATGGAGCCAAGAAACATCCTATTCTTACACCAGGTGGAATGAGCACCTTAAATGAGCCTCTGGGTCAGCTCACCTACTAATGGGCTCTCCCAGTTAGAGGAGGGTGCAAAAGGAGACACAGTTCTATGCCACTGAGTCACATTACCATGCGTTGACTTTGAATGGCTCCTTTGTGTTCCCTTTCCTTTCTCACCCTCTGACAGAAAAATCTCTCCCCCCCCCCACACACACACCCCACAATCCTTTGAGAGTCTGTCTTCAAATCCCAACAGCACCAGGCTTTCCTCTCCACCTTCCACCCGCTTTGCTCTGTTCCTTGTGTCAGGTGCTGGAGGGCTGGGTTTTCTGCGAGCACGCTTAAATACCTTTGGAGCCATTTTTAGACTTTTTATTCTATAGACCAGAAAATTGCAGAAATTAGGAGACATTTGAATGTTCCTCCTTAAGCCCAGAAAAGATTTCTGCTGTTACTATATTTAAAAGCCCAGCAGCAAGTTGTGTTGGCTTATGTCCTGCTGTTATGTAATAAACATGATGTTAAGCTTTGGGGGCTCTGAGCTGGGTGCAAGGATGAAAATGGTGGCCTTGTAAAGATGTGTGACTTGGAGACATTTTGCAGAGGGCGGGAAGAAGGTTGCACTGCACTGTGGGAGTGGAGGGGGGGAGGAAGGGGTGCAAAGCAAATCTGCACGGCTGTAAATTATCAAAGGAATGGTAGGGGAAGAACAGAAAAAGGAGAAAGGAAGGAGGCAACATATTCACGCAAGGGAAAAAATACTGTCATGAACAACTGATTCATGCAAGGGGAAAAATGTCATCAACGACTGAATGTCATCAATGACTGAAAAATGTCATCAAAACTGTTTTGGTTGTTTTTAGTAAAGTAAAAAACCCTGGGAGATGTGGAATGATTTATGGTAGAAAGGAGGTTTTATTAGCTTTCTATGTTATATAATAAATTAACATAATCCTAGCTGCTTAAAATAACACACATGAGGGACAAGGCACAGTCCTCTGAACAGGGTGCCACAAGGTTAAAGTCAAGATGCCAACTAGATTGAAGTCTCATCTGGAGTGCACGCACTGAGTTACTGGCAGAATGTAGTTGCTTCTGGCCATAGGGTTGCGATTTCTGATTCCCTTCTCATTCATCCAGTTCCCTCCATTTCTAGTTCTTCGATCTCTTGACCTATACTTCTGCCTCTTTAATAAAATTTATTTTCAAACTAGGCACAATGGCTCATGCCTGTAATCCTAGCTACTCAGCAGGCTGAAATCTGAGGATCAAGGTTCAAAGCCAGCCTGAGCATTAAAGCCCATAAGACTCCTTATCTCCAATTAACCACCAGAAAACAGGAAGTGACACTGTGACTCAAGGGGTAGGGCAGTAGCCTTGAGCTGAAGAGCTCAGGAACAGTACCCAGGCCTAGGGTTCAAGTCCCACAACCTACAAAAATTTTTTTTTCTTTTCATTGTTAATATAAAGGTGATACACAGAGAGGTTACAGTTATATAAGTCAGGTAATATTTACATTTCTTTTTGGACAATGTCACATTTTCCCCCATTTCCAAATTTTCCCTTGCTGTCCCCATCCATAAATTGTATAGCCTGTTTTCAACAGAAATAGTATCTAGTGAGTACCACTCCTGTAATTCTGCTTTTAGAAATCTCACCTAATCATATCACCAATCTCACCTCAAGGGAAGGGATTTCATAGGATCTGTACAGTGAGACTGTTAGGATCATCTTAGAATTCTATCTACCAGAGTGCAAAAAAGAAAAATTTGTCCAAAAGCAGGGACCCAAAGTGTGTAATTTTAATTTGCTACATTATGGACTGTTTGCCACTCCCCCTGAATTCTTCTACTGAAGACCTGACAATGTAATGGCATTTGAAGGTAGAGACTTTAGATGACAATGAAATTAACTGGAGTTATAAAGATGGGATTAGTGTCCTTATAAGAGGAGGAACAGAGATTGGGGCCTTCTCTCTCTTTGTCATGTAAAGAAATAATAATAGTAATAATAATAATAATTTTAAAAAGCCAAAAGGGATTGCTACCAGGCACTAAAATCTGTAAGCACCCTAATCTTGGACGCTCCCAGCTTCCAAACCTGTAGAAATAAGTAACTTATTTAAACTACCTTGCCTACCTGGTGTGGTAACTGCCCAGGATAAGATAGCATAGCACAAATCTACCCCCACAGGAAGGGTTTGAACCCCACAGCCTAGGTCTCCAAGGAGTGTGTGGCTTTTCCCAAAGGCTTCCTTCATTTGTCCCTTTCTTCATGAACTTCTGTTAGCCTCTGAGCTGGGCATGTCTGCAGGCAAAGGAGCAGGCCTTGGGCCAGTGGGGCAGCCAGAACTCAAAATGCTGTGGTCAAAAACTGGGATTGACAGTGACCAAGGTACAGAGGCAGCATCCCCTAAGAAAGAGGAATGGAAAATACTTTAAAAGTGACTCTTTCTGACGATTTGAAACTCTAAAGTCAAACAAACTTGGATGCTAGCCTCAATTTGACACTGTTTAAGAGAACCATAATACAGGTGACGCTTGTGCCACCTCTTTTTCCAGTATTTTTCTCACATGCCTGGAAAAGCCCTCATATCCTGGTCAGGTATATTTTTGCACCTCTTTATCTCATACCAGGGTTTTTCTCTGCTTTCTTTGTGGAGCCACTTGTGGAAAGAATAGCAGAAATCTCCTTCTTCTGGGACTAAAGTGCCAGCTGCCCCACAGAACCTGCCTTGCCCATCCCAGAGGCTATCCAGAATGGCTGGCCTGTTCTCTAGCTGACAAGCCTGTGGTTCTGTTCTGAGCAGTCCTAGAGCCTTGTTGATTGTTGGGTTCAAAGGGCCTGCTGAACCCCTACACCCAGCCATAGTGCTGAGATCAAAGGCCTCCAGCTGGGATCATCTGGGCTGCTTTTCTGTTGTCAGTTCAGCCCATCTGAGTGGAGAAATAAGCCTCATGTGAATACATTCTTGTGGCTGAAAGCTCTACTCTACTCCAGGAACCAAGCACAAATCTAACGTAGATCTCCTACAGTTAACCAGAGAGAATGGTGATAGAGCCATAAGCTCCCTGCAGAAAGGCATGACCAGTTCCTCATCTTAGCCAGAGGAGAGACTAAGTGGGTTAGACCCACTGCCACCACCTACACCCAAATCTTCTAAAATTCTGAAATTCTTTGCACCCTGGCATTCCTTTGTGAAAGCTTCCCTGCTCCACCCCCAAACCCCTGGCAAGTAAGGTCTTTATTTCCAGTGCTAGAAGAGGGGAGGCTGCAGGCAGACATGGAAGGAATGCTAACCATATCTAACCTAAGTCAGATTTCCAGACTGCTCCAAGAACCGTCAGGCTATGCCTCCCTCCCTTAGAGACCCTGTAAACAAGAGGCTGGGTCTCTGTGTCCTGTTCTAAAGGTTAACACACTGATTCAAGGTTTAGTCACTCCCCAGTCAGGTCACATAGCTTTGTTTCACCCTGATGCCATCATGCAAACACCTCTTTACACAGGAGATGATAACACAAACAATGGAAGCACTTGAGATGGAGCCCCACCCTGGATTTGTCAGGATGCAAGAATGTGAACTCCTTTCTCCTATTTTGTTGGCTCCTCTGAAAAACAGTTGATTATAGTTGACTCCAGGGTTGTTTTTGTTTTGTTTTGTGAAAAACAAAATGCTTAGAAACGCCTAGCCTCTTGGGAAGGGTTCGAGTTGCTTATTATTGTCATCTGTGCCTCAATTGATGTGTCACTGGTCCCTCTCCTCTCCTGGGCTATGGATTTGAGGGCCAGGATTGTGCCTGACAGGAAGGAGGGGTTTGCTTCGTGACAGAAGGCTGATTCTAGTGCTTGGATTTAAGTGTGGGGAAGAAATTCACATAGAAAGAAGAGTCTACGCTTCCTGAGTCAGTGGTCCTTTCTCCAGTTAAGAACATAACAGGGAGGCTGGCACGTCCACACACAAGGAATCAATTGTCCTTGTGACTCAGTACCCACTACTAAGGAGCAATGTCTCACCAAGTCTACCAATGCAAGTATAATGGTCCCTCCATTTGCTGGAGAGCCTTCCAACACTATCTTCTTCCTGTGTATATGCATAAAAAGAATGTTCACCTATCCAGGTTGTGGCCATATAGGCGGTCCTGACTGCAGGACTCAGATGGGACTTTGGAATCCAGGCTTTTGCAGTTTCTATGTGTCAATAATTCCAAATGTTCTTGACAGATAGTAGTCTGATATATTGAATTTATTTGTATTTGGATATTTGAAATTTGATAGGGAAGGGGGGAAAACCAAGACGGGTGGGGGGTGTGGGGAGGGGAGGGAAATGGGTACCAAGACATGTGAAAGGGTATCAATGTATGTGAATTAATGCACCTTCTATCTGGCAAATATCATGTTACCCTTTTACTAATTACAATAAAAAAAATTTTAAAAAAGTAGAATCATAAAAAAAAGTAATCTGTAATTTTGCCAAGATGTCAATAATCTTCCTCTTCTTCTTCCTCTTGGTTTCTCCTCTTCCTCTTCCTCTTCCTCCTCCTCCTCTTCCTCCTCCTCTTCTTCCTCCTCCTCCTCTTCCTCCTCTTCTACCTCTTCCTCTTCCTTTCCCTTTCTTCCTTCTTCTCTTTTCTTTCTTTTACTTTTTTTTTCTTTTGGTATGTGTGCCAATTGTGGGGCCTAGATGCTATCACTAAGTCTAACGCTCTACCACCTAGACCACAGCTCTACTTCTGGCATGTGTGTGTGTTTTTATGTGCTTAATTAGAGATAAGAATCTCACAGACTTTTCTGCCCTGGCTGGCTTTGAACCATGATCCTCAGATCTCAGCCTCCTGAGTAGCTAACTAGGATTATCAGGTGTGAGTCCAGTGCCCCCAAGATGTCAATCTTTAAAAATTAGTTTATATGCAATATATAAATATATAAATGTTGCAAGTGCACACATGATAGAAAAATATACAACAGAAAACCTGTGTAGTTTTTCAGTCAGGGTAGGACAATTGTACTACAGTAACATTAGCAAAGCTTAAGGGTCTTATAAGAACAAATATTTATATCTTTTTAATTTTTTATTGTTGGGGTAATATATAGAGGAGCACAGTTACATTTGCCAGGTCAAATATTTATTTCTTATTTGAACTTTTTTTTTTGCCAGGCCTGGGGCTTCCACTCAGGGCCTGGGCACTGTACTTGGGCACTTTTTATTCAAGGCTAGTGCTCTACCACTTGAACCACAGCGCCACTTCCAGCTTTTTCTGTGTGTGTGGTACTGAGGACTCGAACCCAGGGCTTCATGAATGCTAGGCAAGCACTCCACCACTAGGCTATGCTCCCGGCTCCCACTTTTTTTTTTTTTTTAACAGGAATGGTGGCTCTGTTCTTGGTAACTTCACTACAGAATCAAACAGCCAGATCTCTAGCGTGATTGTTTCCAGCCTCATGGCAGAAGTAAAAAACAATGCCTTTTTTCTTCTTGACTCCTAAAATGTTGGTACCTAAGTAAGCAGCGTCATTGCTTTGGTCTGAGCAAGTCCTGAGGCCATGCCTGAAGTCAAAGGTGTGAGACAATGGCTTCATAAAGAGAGGGAGGCACTGCAGGGCAAGAACCTGAAATGCTTACCAACAGGACCACAGTTCCCCACCCTCCTCTTCCTACAGCCACTTCTCTCCCACAGACAACTGCTTCCAACAGCTCAGTGCACAGTCTTTCAGTGTCCTTTCTACATTCATGCATGCCTCCTTCCCCAGCCACACACAAATACGGGTTGTCACCCACCCTGGCCTGCATGCTATGCTCCAGTCACTTGGTGCTTGGAGACTCCGCCAGCTGCTCTGTCCTTCTTAACCATTTCATGGTTTTTCACCCTGTGGTATTCCATATCATTTAATATATTGAAATTCTGGAAACATTACTTGGTGTCCCTTTAATTTACACCATTTTTACGTTGTTATGAATCAGCTTAAAAGAAATAGAATTAATTAAAACATTTTATAATTTTCAATAATTTATTCAATTATATATTATATAAACATATAATTTATTTAATATAAATCATAATTTAAATGACTACCTATTCAATTAGCTTATATTAATATTATCAATAATATCATTCTATGATTAATTATATTATAATATATAGTTATAATTTTATAAATGTTATGCATTATAAATTATACAATTTTATAACTAATAATTTCACATAAATATACACTTATAAATTTTTATAACTATAAATTTTATAGCTAGATTTCACAATTTGTAATTTACTTTATATAAAATAAATTAAATAAAAATAAGCAAGTCTGAAATAGTTTCAATCCTCTTTTGATTATAAATAATGCCACACAGGTGTCTTTATTTATGTGCTTTTCTGAAGTAAAAGGTTAAGGTGGCAAATGTGTATATGCAGTTTTTGACAGACCCTGACAACTTGCCTTGAAAAATGTCATTATCAGTTCATATACACTGCCACTAGCAATGTAGATGAGAATTATTTCCCAATTAATTACAACATTGTTCTTTTTGGTGATATAAGGTTTGGAATGTGGGCCTCATGTTTGCCAGGCAGAAGTTCTACCGCCAACCCATGCCTCCAGCCCTGCAAGCCTCAACATTTCGTATCGTCCTTCTTTTTCTTTTCCTTCAGCCCCATGGATTAAAAGTGCTTCATTGTTTTAATGTAGTGAATGAATTTCCTTTCTTACAATGAGGATGAGAATTTTTTTGTTGTTTCACAATTGTTCTCTTTCACAGATTTATCTTGTTTCTCCATCTATTTTTCTAGTGATTACCTTTGCTTTCCTGTATGTTACATTTCCCTTTCAAGTTTAGATAAACTTATGGAATTTTCACAATATTGATCTTTTGTCTGCATACGTGATTCTGAATACAATTGTCTTTCCATCAGGTCAGGAAACATTCCTAAAAACTAGGCACTGAGGGAAAACACTGTGAAAACACCAAAATCCTTCTTCCTGTCCATCCATCACAAGTAGCCAATGTCCTAAAGCACAGAAAAATGCCAATGAGAGGTAACAAGCTCATCAGTATGTAAGGTGCTTCCTGGACTCCAAAGAGTTAATGTGCCTATTACCAGATGTTGTGTCTAGGCACTTCGGAGCACCACCAGTTCCCAACTCACATTCCTCTGTGGACATTAGGTGCTGTTCACATCTGCATGAGGTGCCGACATTCTCACCATTCTATTTGTAAAGGAACTGGAAAGTTCTTTCCCTCTTTTCCCATTCCCACATATTACTTTCCTTAAAATGTTGAGTTTTCTGAACATACAATGTTCCATATTAATCTTGCCTCTACTGTTTGCCTCCTACCCCGCCCCACCTTAGGGAGATATCTACATTCTCTGAAGTCCAGGTGTTGAAAGTAAGGAGGAGTCTACTGAAAAGAGATTACTTGTAATTGGCCTGTGAGATACAGCCCCATTTGTGTTTGCCTGGCCATTTTGGTTTAATTTTGTTCATGGGATCTTCTTCAATGGGAAAGCCATTACATGTAATCAAATTAGTAATTTTTTATTGCAGTTTTGAATTGGGGATTTTGCTTTAGGAGATACTACCCGTCTTAGGATCTTTTTGTGAAATTCATATATATGAGTGTAGGTATGTGGGTAAAACAATGTGCATATATTATGTATACATATATATGTCACGATTTAATGATTAGACACACTGTAGGATGGAGAGGGGAGTGTAGCTTTCTTCTATCCCCCCAAATACATTGATTATGTCATCCTTCCCCTAACTGTACTTGACATTTGTGGAAGCTGAGGAGTCAAAGGTCAAGGTGCTAAGCTCTGATGAGCATCTGCTTCATGCTAACTTACTGTATCACTAGAGGCAGAAGGAGGAAGGGCAAAAGCACAACAGAGTAGTAAGTAGCCTTTGTGAGTTGAGACCCCATCAGCGCTGGGCTCTCCCCACCATTGCCCCATGAGGAATTCAATGTTCAATGTACATGAACTGCAGCTACCTGCAAACCAGGGTATCATGAAAGATAGACTTTCTGGATCAGAAGAGTGTGTGTAGAATTTTCAGATATCCAATTTTATGGTGAAGTTTATGCTTTGAAGCACAAGTCTTGGGGAGTGTGAGATTAATTCTCAGCCTCTGCATTTCCTTCTCTGCTTGTGGTAATGATTCTCACCAAGGTACACAGGTTTCTGGTTTTGTTGTTGTTGTTTTGATAAATTATTCTAACAGCAAGACAACCATTAAGGATGAATGTCAAGGAATTGGAGAAAATAAAACACTTTACAAAGAATTAACATTTACAAATAACGAAAGAAGTCATCAAATTATTGATCATCTAAATTTTTCAGTTATTCTTTTTGTTGTTGTTGTTGATCATGGGACTTGAACTCAGGGCCTGGGTGCTTTCCTTGAGCTCTTTTGCTCAAGGCTAGTGCTCTACCACTTTGATGTACAACTCCACCTCCAGTTTTCTCTTGGTTTATTGGTGATAAGAATCTCAGGGGGACTTTTCTGCTTGGGCTGGTTTCAAAGCATGATCTTCATATCTCAGCCTTCTGAGGAGCTAGGATTACAGATGAGAGCCCTCGTGCCTGGCCCAGTTAATCTTTACTATGTTTCCTTGGGGTTTACTTATTGTTAGTACAGTTCAAGAGTTCTGGGATTCAGTGGTTCTGGGAGCAGAGTAGGAAGTTGGAGCTATGGCTCCAGTAGTAGAGCACCACCCTCAAGTGAAGAAGACAAATGACAGTGTGACCCTGAATTCAAGCCCCAGTACCAGTTCAGAAAAAGAAGTGAAGGAAGGAAGCAAACAAGGAAAGAATAAAAGATGAAAAGAGTAAAGGAAGACAGGCATGATCTGAGATTTGAGGATTGCAGTTGAAAGCCAGCCCAGGCACTAAAGAACATGAGACTCTTATCTCCAATTAATCACTAGAACACGGGAAGTGGTGCTGTGGCTCAACGGATAGGGCAGTAGCCTTGAGCTGAAGAGCTCAGGGACAATGCCCAGGCCTAGAGTTCAAGCCCCACGACAAACAAAAAAAGAGAGTAAAGGAGAAAGGCAGGCGGCTTGCTATTTTTTGCTGGCCTCCTCTTTGAACAAATCACACACACACACACACACACACACACACACACACACACAAAGGCATGCACACACATACACAGGCTCCTTGGTATCCCAGTATACACAGTTGTATCCGCACCTGAAGGAAGCTTTAATGGTAACATGAAACAGAAGGAGGAGTACAGGAAACATAGTAACCAGGGAAGGGTTGGTAGCTGCCATGCTGGGCCAGAGGCTCCGGCCCGGCTGGGTACTGTTCTGCAGTCATCCAGCACTACCCTTGTCATTGCTTCAGAGGTTTCCATCATGGCAGCACTCCACTGCCATGCCTTGCCAGGATTCTTAAACTCTTCTTTTACAGCTACCCCTAGGAACCAGAGACTCAGTACTCCTAGGCAAATGGGTCATTTCTTCAGCTTTTTCTTACAGACTTTCATGTTCATGGATCTGCACTCATTTGACCTGAAGTCTGTTTTCAATTTCATACCTAATCTCTTCTTCCTCCCCTTTAGATCACACTGATTCTGTTCTGTTCCATACCAAGTGATCAAACCACATTTGTTCAGTTGTGCCTCTGTTGACTAGCTCAAGAGGCAGTACCTCCTAGCAAGTCAACACCCAAGCCCATGGGCCTCCTTATCTCTCCAGTGTGCTGCCTGCAATGCCATCCTGAGCTGTGACTTTCAGTCTTGGTGGTTAAAACTTTCCTATAGCTGGATACCTGTGTCTCATGCCTATAATCCATAACCCTAGCTACTCACGAGGCTGAGATCTGAGGATCATGGTTCAAAGCCAACCTGGACAGTAAAATCCATGAGTCTTATCTCCAATTAATCATCAAAAAAACAGAAGTAGAGCTGTGGGCTTATAAGGTAGAGCACTAGCCTTGAGCTGAAAAAGCTCAGAGACCTAGGCCCCGAGTTCAATCCTAGGACTGGCAAAAAATAAAAACAAAAGCAAAAGCAAGAAGCCCCACCCTTTCCAATAAACAGGGTTTACCTGGACATTTCTGTACACGTAAAGAAGGGTTTGGCCATATCTCACAATGGCATTCTTGTTTATAAAGGGGCTGGATGAAAAACACAATTCATCATTACTGGGGACCCAGCCCTAGCACAGCTCCTGACGCCTTCCCAGTGACAGAGAGATGGTGGCATCCCCTCAGAAGACACACTAAGGACATCTGACTCTCAAAGCTTTTGAAGCAGAATTACTTTCTAACCCTTTCCTGCCATGTTAGGTGCATATCATCATAACTCAGAGCTCAAGTTCAGTTCAAGGGCAGAGTTGATTTGTACAAATTTCCTCAAGTCAAAGAAGAAATTGAAGCATGTTTTGCTGAGGCTAAGGAACAACTCAATTTTGGAAGAAGATCTGACTTCCCAGAAGGAACTGTACATTACAGCAGCCTCCTTCACCTTTGGGTCTAGTTTTCTCATCGCCACAGATTTTCAGGGACAGCCTTTATCCTTATCACTGTTCATATCCACAGAGCGCTACCGCTGAGATTTACTGCATGAAAAAGTGCCGATGCCTCAAAATAGCAAAGTGCTGTCTCCGTAGTTTCATGTGGAGAGGGTGATTAAATAAACTTTACTCTGAGAATCTGAAGACAATGCTAAAGAAAACTGGGGTGGGGTAAGGGTAGGGAAGGAGATTGTGTGATAGGTTTATCCTGCTGACATACATTAAGAATTGATTACTTGTTAGCCATTAAGCCATGTTCTTTGCTTGTATTCATTCATTTAATCCTCAGAGCCAACATTTGAGATGGAGAGAATTATTAAGAAGCCTTATTTCAGAAATGTGTGAAGACAGTACTTAAAGAGATCTATAACTCATTCCAGATCCAGAGCCCTGTGGGGAGCAAAGCTGGTGCACTGATGCTGGCATGTATGATTGTGTGGACTAAGAACAAGCAGTGAAAGTTTGTATTTGAGAAACAAACATCCATTATTTCAAAGACAAATACTGGTCAGCTTGTGTTGTCCCACTTAGGGCTTAACAAACTTGATTGAAGGAACAAATTCATAAAGATTCTTTATAAGATCCTCATCTAAGCTGGTGGCTCACACCTATAATCCTAGCTACTGAGTAGGCTGAGATCTGAGGATCACAGTTTGAAGCCAGCCTTGGCAGGAAAGTCCATGAGACTCTTATTTTCGAGAAACTACTCATAAAAGGCGAGAAGTGATGCTGTGGCTCAAGTGGTAGAGTGCTAGACTTGAGCAAAAGAAGCTCAGGAGTCAGGCTTGGTGACTCATGCTTGTAATTCTAGCTACTCAGGAGGCTGAGATCTGAGGATCAAAGTTCAACGCCAGCTCAGGCACTAAAAAGTCCATGAGATTCTTATCTTCAATTAACCACCAGAAGTGACTGCGGCTCAAGGGGTAGGGCGGTAGCCTTGAGCTGAAGAGCTCAGGGACAATACCCAAGCCCAGAGTTCAAGTCCTACAATTAGACAAAAAAAAAAGAAAAAGAAGCTCAGGACCTGAAGAACTCAGGGACAGCACCCAATCTCAGAGTTCAAGTCCCACAACTGACAAAAAGAAGAAGCAGCAGCAGCAGCAGCAGCTCAGGGACAAGAGCCTAGGCCTAGAGTTCAAGCCCAAGGCCCAGCAATAAATAAGTGAATTAAGAAACAAACCTCATCTATTGATTGTGTGTGTGTGTGTGTGTGTGTGTGTGTGTGTGTGTGTGTGTGTTTCCAGTACTGGGTCTTTGACTTAGAGGCTCATGCTCTGGCTTTCTTGTTCATTACTGGTGCTCTAGTATTTGAGCCACATCTCCAACCTGACAATTTGCTGGGTTAAATGGAGATGAAGTCTTAAGGACTTTCCTGTCCTAGCTGCCTTTTTTTTTTTTTTTCTTTTTTGGTTTGCTGCGATGCTTCCACTCAGAGCCTGGGCACTGTCCCTGAGCTTTTTTACTCAAGGTTAGTAGTGCTCTCGTACTTTGAGCCACAGCTCCACTTCCAGTTTTCTAGTGGTTAATTGCAGGTAAGAATCTCACAGACGTTCCTGCATGGGAAAGCTTTGTCCCTGGATCCTCAGATCTTAGCCATCACAGTTCTCCGGGTCATTTGTTCACTTTTAGATAACTGAAATGTGTTGCTGCCCTTAAAATATCAAGTATCTTTGCCTTTCACCCAACACAATTAGAATCTTCTGTGATCTGAATGTTTGTGTCCTCCTCAGAGTCACAGGTTGAAATTCCAAGCTCCATAACAAGGGTCGTAGGATGTAGATGGGGCAATTTAGTCCTTGCTGATAGGATTACTGGTCTTCTAAGAAATCCACAGTTACCTTTCCCCTCGTGTAATGTGAAGAAAAGCCCCACCAGACACTGAAGGTGCCAGCACTATGGCCTTGAAAAGTGTGAGAAATAAATTCTACTTTTCACAAAATACCTAGAATGTGGTGTTTCGTTATAGTCAACAGACTGAAACAGAACCTAGGGTAATAACACTTTCCTAGATGAGTTTGACCCATTTCTTAATTTTGTTATGATCCATGTTTGAAGGGGCATCCAACAGAAAATTCAGAGTAGCAGTGCCCTTGAGAATGGTGTGTGTACTCAGTCATGTTCCTGTTCACGTTGCTCCTCTGAAAATTGCAGAACCAGGGACCTATGTACTAATTTGAGCTGGCTGGAGTTCTGGCAGATAATCACTTACTGTCACCTCACCTCATCTGGCAGCCACACATCTTCCTGGCCTTCCACAACCATGACCACTTTACAAAGCAGTGTGTGTGTGTGTGTGTGTGTGTGTGTGTGTGTGTGTGTGTGTGTGTGTTTACTGGATTTTGACCTCATTGCATTGAGGCCTTTCAGTCTCTTTGGCTGGTGCTGTACCACTTGAGCCATGCCCCCAGATCTGCTTTTTGATTATTCTTCTTTTCATGCAAATGTCATAATTGTATTCTTTTTTGTTGTTGATGGGTTTGTTGTTGGGTGTTTTTTTTTTTGGCCAATCCTGGGCTTGAGTTCAGGGCCTGAGCACTGTCCTTGAACTTTCTCAAGGCTAGAGCTCTACCACTTGAGCCTCAGCACCACTTTCAGCTTTTTTCTATGTATGTGGTACTGAGGAATCGAACCCAGAACTTCGTGCATGCTAAGCAAGCACTCTATCACTAAGCCAAATTCCCGGCCCCTCTTTTTTATAACTGAATAATTCTCTGTTCATTCATCAGTCATAAGGTCTAGGCTGTTTCCATAGCTTGGCTATTGTACATAGGGCTGCAATAAATATTACTGTGCATGTGTTCCTACTCTATTTGATGATTATTTTGTGGAGATAGAGTCTAGTGAACTTTTCTGCCTGAACTGGTTTCAAATCACCATCCGCTTGATCGCAGACTCCCAAGTAGCTAAGATTAAAGGCTTAAACCTCCAGCAGCCAGCAAGTAATTTCCCCGTGGTGCTACAGATTGAAACCAGGGCTTTGTGCAAGCTAGGCTAGTGCTCTACCACTGAGCTACATTCTGACTGTAGCAAAGATTTGTTTTTCATCCCATTCAGTTCACGGTGAATGGGACTATCCATTCGATGTTGTATTACTCCAAGCATAGGAGAAAGACTATGAAAACATTAGTTCTGGTTAATATTGTTTACCTACTTCAAGCCAGGCATCGTGCTAGGCATTCTGGTGAATTATTTCATTCCATTCCCATTTTTCAGAGGATGCACTCAGTGGACAACTTACTTTCCTTGGCTACACAGCTCACACCCTGATAGCTGCCTCGATTGCAATGTGACTTCAGTCTGCTTTCTTCATTTATTCTTCACGATCATCCAGGAGTTGGTGATAAGGGCCAGAGAAGTATAGGAAGTTTTCTTAGAGGAAGTGGATATTAAGCAGGTATTGAGGGTTACACTGGAAGGGAGGAAAGCAGAATAATGATCAGATCAGGCTTCCATGCTTTCGCTCTAGAACAGTAAAGAAGGTGAATTTGACCATTATGTAGGTGGCATTGCCAACTAAGATCATATTCAATATCTGGCCTTGCCGCTTATGATAGAGAATCTTTCCAAATTTCTTTTGTTTGTGTAGATTGTATAGACATAGATTTATTCAATTCAAGAGAACCGAGGCTAAGATAAACGGTTTTTGTGTGCATTAAAATATTCAGTACAGACTTGGAATGATGCTCAGTGGCAGAGTGCTTGCCTAGCATGCATGAAGCCCTTGGGTTCAATCCCTCAGTAACACATAAACAGGAAAAGTTGGAAGTGGCACTTTTGCTAGACTTGAGCAAAAGAAGCAGAGATAGTGTTTGGGCGCTGAGTTCAAGCCTTAGGGTTGGCACAAAAAGATATCCAGCACACTTTGTTGAATTCTCTGAACCACCATATGTAAAACATATCTAAGGATGATAAGGATGACTGGTGCAGTCTAAGACAAGGAATCGGCTAGCTACCTTTTTTTTAAAAAAAAAAATTCTATTACATAGTCTTATGTCCAGTGAAATGTTTTTATTCTGTTCATTGAAGAGCTGAGATCAGCATATCTGACTTAAACTTAGAGTAGGGAAGTGTCCTTGACTCATGGTGTATGACACAGGTGAGTGTGTAAGGGATTCCTGTGACACAGAGGTAACAGAGGAACAAATCTGAATTTAAATATCCCACACTTGACATCAGGATATACCACTGTCTTTCTTATTCTGCTTTCTGTCATCTCACAATGAAAATGCCTCCTATAAAATATTTCTTAGATATTTGAACTTTGTTTCTAAGTCATTTAATTTTCCCCAGGCTGTTAAATTCTGTGTCCTTGTCTTTAAATCATTTATCTTAGTCGCGGTTTCAATCCTCTTGTCTTCTTTGCAGAAAGTAATTTTTCCAAAGACGTTTTCCAGTTTGTATGAGGAAAATTATTTCATTTTCTCTTAATATCTCCAAAGAACTTTTTCTATCTCAGAGAGAGCAAAGGTCAAGTGATTTTCTCCTCTGTACATCTGGATAAGCCATCCCATCAGCCTCTCTATAGAAATAACTATCATTGATGGAGGTCATACAGTTTCTATGGGACAAAGCCTAGCTTCTGCTCTAGTCCTGATAGGTCTAGACCACATTTGGATATCCAGGTCCTGCTATCACAAGACGTTTGTTCAGAGATGAGCCAATCAGCATATACAATATATACACACACACATATGTGTATATAGTAAATTAGATAAACTGTACCCATTGATGGTGTACCAGATAGGGAAGAGTAGACTCTTATAATAGTAGAAACTTACATTTCATAAACTTTCATTTCTGTAAGTGACCATGGTCAATACATAGCTTTCTTTCATGTGACTTCATTGGCTTTTCAGAAACCCAGGCTTTGTCCATCTTTTGACTCCCTTTGACCCTTTGGTCATTACCCTCACTGAACTAAAAGAGGATGAGGAGAATGAAGGAGCAAGCTTCTTTAAAGCATTGGCCCAGAAATGGTACATACCAAACCTACTTTCCCTCAGAGGAAATTCAGTCCCATGGTCACATCTAAGCATAAAGGAGCCCAAGTTGGTCCTTAGTTCACAACCTGAGCTACAAACAGGATGTTTTGGAAAGCGCTAACAGAGCAGTAGACATAGAATCTACAGCCCTCATCTGTACACCTGTGAGTTCTAGCTGCCTCTGTTTCAGTCCCATGGCTGTTTCTTTAGCCTCTTCTAGTTCCTGGCACATGCACGGCATTCTAAGCAAGCAGACACATTCCGCCATGCACTGCTGAGCAGTAAAGATTTTTACTGAAGGCCTTGTGTGATTATGCAATGTAATCAAATTCTTCCATGGACATCTGTTTCTTCCTCATGTTCTCTTCCCTTGCCGACACCCGCACCTCTCATTATTCTCCTCCAGCCAAGCACTTCCTCTTCATCCTGAAAAGTCCCTGCAGGTCTCGCTGCCTGAGCATTCATTGCCCACTCTGCAAAACCAGAACCTGGTAGTAACTCCACACCAGCGATGAGAGTTTCTCTTTCTGTAGAACTTCTCATGAAACCTGGAAAACATATCACTGAACAAGAAAGGTTTCTTGTTCTTGCAGGATGGAGTGATGAGTTGATCCTAAGAACATTCATTTTTGCTAGAAAATAATAATTATTTACATGGGGAAAACACTGGAACGGTGTCTTAAAATATTGACAGTATTAAATTAATGGATGTTCCCCTCATATTTTCTATACTTTTATTTTTTTCTCTCTGAATTTTCCAAATATTCCTTAGAACATGAGGTATTTCTCTAACAATCTAAAATCATTTATAATAAAGAAATTTATCATTTGTTCAGTATCTTAGTCATTAGGAAAGACAAGTCAAAAAACCACAATGCAGTACCACACTACACACATTAGGATGTGTGTGTGTGTGTGTGTGTGTGTGTGTGTGTGTGCGTGTGTGGTTCCTGATAAATACAGAGCACAGCAGAGCTTCCTGTGCAAACAGGAAACCGACTCCTGCCATGTAGGGTTTGATGGTGTATAGATGTTGACTTTCAGACTGACAGTGAAAGCAACAGGAGCTTTCCCCATTTAACTCACAAGCTTACGCTTCTTGTCAGCATCTGCCACACATGGCTTTCCCCAATACCCTCACATGTGGGCTCATTTGTAGAAGATGGCATTCAAATGGAGCCCAGTGGTACAATCATCACTCTGGCCTAGGTAGAGAGAACAGACTGTGCTTGTAAACTAGGAATCAGGGGTGTTGCATCTGTCAGTATGTGTTTGTTGGATGAGGGGAGATTAACTTATAAAAAGAAAACAGAGGCCATATAAACATATATACCAAGGGCCTGACACAGCTCAAGGTCAACTCATTGAGAAGCCTGCTGTCAGTCAGTCTGTGTGTGTCATGCCTATCATGTGGTTGTTTTGACTCTTCTAAGTCTCGTCTTATCTTGGCTCCTCTGTACATCCCCAGGGGCTCTAGCAGGACCTTTAGCCTAGCTCTGAAGGCTACCACAGCGGCCGGGATCCTGAGTGTCCCAGCCACCGCTCATCTGGCCATGGCTGGGGCATGAAGTGTAGGGGTTGCCCATGTGGAGAATTTCACAAGCCACATACTTTCTTGTTTTCCAAATGCCCAGGCTCTAACTCCCTCCTTGGGTCAGGCTTTGACATGCTCTCACTCCCATAGCAGAAACATCTACCCCTTTCCCTCCTTGGAAGCCTTTTTTAATTTCTCCCCACCCCCAGGCCTGATTCACGAAGAACTGGAAATTCCCTGCCTAGGGTCAGGGCACCCAGGCTGGGAACATAAAGCCCTGGTTACCTTTCCTGGAAGAGAAAGGAGGAAATGATTTGTCCTATTTGTCCTTTGTTTTTGCTGGTGGGGCAGGAAGGGAGAGAGAGACCGAGACAGAAACAGAGAGATGGAGTGGGAGGGAAAAAGGGAGGGTCTCACAGTTGGATAGTCTCACTGTGGGCCCGATGCCTGGCAGCAAGGTCAGCTGGCTCACCTAGCTGGCACCATGATGTTACACATGGTGGAGCCTTTAGTCCTAACACTGTTCCATCTGTCCTTAGGTTCGGCCCCATCTGATGTAATTAGTGGGCATTTGGGGGTGGGACATTGCTGCTTGATTTCCATACACCCTTCCTTCTCCCACTCCTAACTACCCTCCCAAGTCCCTTAGGCATACAGCGCTGAGTCTTATCTGATTTTAGGTAGAGTTATAGTGACCAACATGACCTAGCCCTAGCAAAGCAATGCCTGAAGGTTAGAAATCAGAGGTATGAGCCCTCCCTCCTGTCACATGATTTTAAACTACCTTGTGTTGGTGATACTAGAATTTGAGTAACAGGCCCCACATTTGCTAGGCTGGTACTCTACTAATGAGTTATGTTTCCAGTCTCTTTTGTCCTGGTTATTTTTTCAGAGAGGGCATCACTTCCTGCTCAGGCATACACAATCTGCCTAGATCAGGCTTCCTTTCATCGTTGGGATGACATATAAGTGCCACCACACCCAGCTTCTTCTGCTGAGATAGTCTGGATTTTCTGCCTGGGGCCGGCCTGGACTGTGATCCTCCTTGTCTTAGCCTTCTAAGTAGCTAGGATTACCGGCATGAGCCACTAATGCTTAACCCTAAACAACTTTTGAGATAAGCATCTTGGCTTGTCAGACCCAAGGAAGCACTGTAATTTGTGAAGAAGCCAGCTGTTCCCAGACTAGGGCTAACATGGCTAGGATCTGATGGCTTACATTCTTCCTTGCTTTGGAAGTGATCAAGTGGCTCAATATCTATCACTAAAGAAAGAGCCAGTTGGTTGGCTTTTGCCCGAGTGTTCTTTGAGGAGGCATTCAGGCTGCCGGCTTTGGTATGGTCTATTTTTCATCCTGATGGGGTTCTATTTTGGTGTTTTTGCCCATCCTGGGTTTGAGCTCAGGGCCTGAGCACTGTCCTTGGACTTTCTCAAGGTTAGAGCTCTACCATTTGAGCCTCAGCACCACTTCTGGCTTTTGTCTATATATGTGGTACCGAGGAATTGAACCCGGGTCTTCGTGCATGCTTGGCAAGCACTCTACCACTAGGCCAAACTCCCGGCCCACCTGATGGGGTTCTTAAGGAAACTGAAGCCACTTCTTACTGATGTCCAAACTCAGCTCATGCTTTCGTTCAAGTTCTTTACATTTGAAGATTCCCCAACATTGGGGCCTCTTTCCCCCCAATCTAGTCCTGAAGTCTCTGAGGCTGACCCTAGTCCAATCTCATATCTTAGATGTTTGTGGATGGCTTTAAGACCTCTTTTGCATGTCCTGTCCTCCTCACCCAGCTGTCCTCTGTCTGGAAGCTATGTCCTTTAACCTTCTCTTGGATATAGTTCCCAAAGAATTGGAGGGCATTTCACCATGCGCACTGCAGCCTGTGTGCGCGCATAGATATATAGATATAGCATCTGATGATCTGATTTATGTTTTCCAGATTTATCGCATCATTTGCAAACCCAGGCTGGTTGATATTTTAGGCGCATGAATCAGAGTGTCTGGCATGGCATCCTCTACAGCAGAGCTCCGGCTGCAGGCATAATGAAGTTGGGAGGGGTGAAGGGGGGGGGATCAATTCAACTTAGCAGAGAGAAAATGTGTGTCAGTAACAAGTCTGCCTAGCAACAGCACAAGGAAGAGACACCCTAGGCCCCAGTATCAGAGTTAAAATCTGCACCCTGGTAGAACAGCATCCCCTTGCACAGCTTTCCTCACCATGATGGAGGGCTGACTCCTGTAAGAGAAAGAGAGAGGGGGGGGGGGAGGGAGGGAGGGAGGGAAGGAGAGAGAGAGAGAGAGAGAGAGAGAGAGAGAGAGAGAGAGAGAGAGAGAGAGCACAAAACAAGTGTTTCACTGAGGGATGGCCTTTAACCTGCCACCAAAGAGAGATATGGGCTGAGCAGCAAAGTCATCAGGCTGTGCCTAGCTGTGTTAGGAATGAATGAGAAGAAATAAGCTTCTGGAAGGAGTGAGGCTGAAAAAGAAGCTGCAGAACTAGCTGATTTAGGATAGGATTGGGCTTACAGGAGGAGGAGGGTTGAAGCCTAAGGAGAAGGGTGAGATTCTCTTCCTCATCCCAGTCTCCCTAGGCATCACTGTGGAAGCATACAGTTCCTTATTTCCCTGGGAATCCATTCAGAATGAGGGACAAACAGAACGTGGACTGCACTGGATAACCCAGCCTGCCTGGGGATCACTCATTGCTTGTTCTTCAGCTCTGGATCTCAACACACAGGACAGTACTAGTCAATGGTGAAACTTGACCCTGGTGTGCTGGACAGAACCTGGCCCCAGCTCTGTTTGTATTTAGAATGGCCTGGAGTTGTTTCTTTTTTCCCCTCCTGGCAGCATTTTTCATCTCAGCTGGAGAAGGAACCCAAGATCTAGTACTGACCTTCTAGATCTGACCCTGTAGGATTCTAAAGTCAAAGCTAGTGTACAATCATAAAAAAGTGAGAAATTAAAAACATCTTCTGTAAGCATTTATATCACAAATTCCTGAACCCCAGGCTCTGCTTTCTCCCTGCAGTGTGTGCATGCACGTCTATAGGCTCAAATGTTCCCAAGAATACATCAGGCAGTAGTATCTGGGAAACATTTACATTTTTAGCATTTGTGTAATTCTGTTTGGTTTTATGCCACAGGAAGTTCAAGCCTGATTTAATTAAGGAGTTTTTCTAAAATGTATCTTTAAAACAGAAAGACAATGTGTTGCACATGTTATGCCATTGTACTTTACATTGTTACCCAATCAGGGATGTTGGTGGTGGCTTGTGTTTCAGTCCAAAAATCTGTTAGCAATCCATGAAGTTGAATATTTTATCGTCTTATTTGGAAGCCTAGAATTTAAGAGCTGGAAGGGAGGCAGGCATCTCCTACTAAAATAAGGGCAAAGCGACTTTGGGTGCATTTTTTCATACCTCACTACCATTTGAGCTACAGCACCACTTCTGGTTTTTTCTGTGTATATGGTACCAAGGAATCAAACCAGGGCTTCATGTATGCTAAGCAAGCACTCTACCACTACTTCACACTCTGCATATATTATCCAAATATTATAGGAATACCTGTCATTTCATAAAGCATGACATCAGGTGAGATAGGGCAGGATGGGTTATTTAAGTCAGGACCGCAGTGCTGTGAGCAGAATAATTATAACAGAGAATTAAGAGGTGTAGAAAAGTAAGGTTCTCTGTGGAAAGAGAGCTCCCTCCTTGCTTTCTCAGCTAGGTATGAGGCCCTTCTAATACAGCATGGCATCCCCTCCTGGTAGCATTTAAAGCATGATAGTTCAGGCTCAATATAGGGCAGACATTCCCTCCATGACCTGACAAGACATGGCCAACATAGTGAAATTAGATAAAGTCATTTTGGTAGAAGCACTAAGGGGTTCAGAATCAGAGCGCTGACTTCTGAGAGACCATAGTGGCTACTTAATTTCTGTAGTGCCATCTCTAACATGCCCCTTGCCATGTGAGTTCCTTCAAAGGGGGCATCCTTTGAGGGGTACATACCATGGCAATAAATGGGGCACTTGGAAAGTCCAAGCTGAATGATGCTGCCTTAGAGTGGGTAGAAGTTGGTAGATGTGGTAGCAGACTCCAGTTTTCTCTCCTCTCATCCTCTCTCTTCTTTGCCTTGGTGAAACACAACAGGAAACCAAACAGGAAAAAGAAGGATACAGAGAATGGATGGGGAAGAGCCTGACATACAAAGAACAGCTGTTGTACATGCCTGGTATATCCTACCTGTCTGTATGCATATGCATAGGCTTTTTATTTGTTATTGTCAGAATCCTTAAGTCAAGTTGTGGAGAAAAAGAAAGTCAAACCACCCATAGATAAGACTTTGTGTGAGCGACAGAGACTCCTGGTCTTCTTCTTCCTCTTCTCTGTCATCTTCCTCGCTGGTGTAAATGCATTCCAGTCCCTCTCAGGCTGTCTCTACAGGCCCAACAAGTTCCTCCACGCCAACGAAGCTGGCCTGTCAGTGCAGCCCAACACTGAGCAGACAGGCCTGACAGAAGCTGTGGCACTGACGTCAAAGGCCATCTGTCTTCTGCTGTGATGATGACATCAACTGAGTGCAGGTCCTGGGTGGTTTTCCTTTGGGTACCAGTGAATCTAGCTGCATGGCTAATATGGCTCCCCACCCTTTCCTGTTCTCATCAATGGCCAACAAGTGAAGACCACAGTTTCCCTCTAAACTCAAGAGCTAAACTTATGTGGTCCATTCAAGTTTTTTTTAGGTTACAGATGAGCCTGGGTCTAATAAGAGTAAATGAATTACCAAAATGATCTCAGAGTAAGGACCTGACTGACACACCCCCACCTGCCTCTTGTTCTCACTTCCACCCATTCCTCTCCACCCTCCACCCCATTATTTCCCGCATTTACCCTCTTCACTCTCCCCTCTCCGCAGAGCCAGTGGGATCACAGCCCCCACCTGTGGATTCAGGTAGAAAAAAAAATAGCCCTTTGCACCCTGCTGCCCAGCTACCCTTGGGGTAGAGCAAACTTGCAGATGGCAGAAGAAACTACCCTAGTACTGGAAGGAGGCCAGGCTTGCTCACTTCTCTTTATGAAGAGACAGGAACTGTGCATGGCCTCTGGTTTGTATAAAACACTAGACACATGGCTTTCAGATATGTATTCTATCTGGCCTATTTCTCAGGCTTGACTTGCTTCCTCATGTGGTTTGGCCCATTTTGTATCCTTGGCTCACCTGACTTCCACCTTGGTCTTTCTCTGTCTTCCCTGTTTCCATAAATGGGAGACCCCTCTACAGGTCACCTAGATTTTGACCAATCCAGATGAGAGGACTCTAATGTTTAAAAATTGTATCTCTCATGTAGTTCATGAACCATAAATAATGTGTGTGTGTGTGTGTGTGTGTGTGTCTGTGTGTGTCTGTGTGTGTCTGTGTTACTGGAGATTGAACTCAGGGCCTTGTGCTAGTTAGGCAATTGCTGTACCATTTGAATAACATCCCTAACATTCCCTACACTTTTTGATTTTGTATGATTTTAATAGAGTTTGAACTTTTGCCCAGGCCAGCCTGAGACTTCCATTCTCTTTCTCACCCATGCTTTCTATCCAGGATTACAGATGTGTGCTACTGTGCCTGGTTTTAATTTGGATTGATTTCCTGATTTGATAAGACTTCACATGTTCTTTTTAAACACACCAGGGACTTTCTTGCTCTCACAACTTGTAGCAAAATTTCTTTAAAGCTAAGGAATAAACACAAGATGTGAGAAAAAAGAATGAAGGGAGAGACTGTGATCTCCAGAATAAGAAATATCTCAACAACTGTAAGTTAATTTAGAAATTTATTGATAATTCCAAAGAGGGGAAGATTTAGCACAAATTGCATTTCTTCCTAAAGGAGCACTTAAAGGATGTGTGGAAGAGCTCATTGTCATCTGTGCCTACCATTATTTATTTCAATTATCTTGGTGGATCTCAATTCTGCCTCCTCCCCCCTGAAAGAGAGAACACTATTGATTAATAAGGCAATCTGGAGCTCTTCTAGTCATCAGGTGCCTGCAGTGTCACATAGGAAAGTGTCTATAAATAGCCTTCTTCATAGGAGTGTGTGTAGGATCCATGCTTAGATAAGATTATTAGGTGCTAGCATCACTCCTGAAGAAGGAAAAGGCTGAGCATTATCCTCATGGAGAAGTACTTTTCAGCCTAAATTGCAGATTAAAATCACCTCAGTGATTGTACATGGCCTGGCCCCAATACCAGAGAATTTAGCTTGATTGGTCTGAGGCAGAACCCAGGTTCTGGAGGGTTTTCAAAGATATCTGATAATTTTTATATGCATCAGAATTGAAAACCACTGTCTTAGAGTGCTGGGAAATTTGCCTGTGCCTGGCTTAATTATCTTATGAGCTGGACAACTTTCTTCTGGAATTCTAAAGAAGATTCTTTAAGCTGGTGGACTGTCTATAACCAAGAACAGCCAGCTCTGAAAGGGAAAGGAAATTTAACACCTAAAGCCTCTAAGAGTCAAGATTCTTAGAAGGCAAAGGTTTGAATCTGAATGTTGGGTCAACTGTAACAATGCTTTCTTCCTCTCCCTTTCTCTCATATACATACTTACTAATGCCTGTAAATATGCATTAGTAAATGGCATAGCTTTCCACACACACACTCCTGTTTCAGTTCTCCTAGTGATCCCAAAAACCTGCAACACCTGAACCAGATCCTTTGTCTCCATGTCATGAAGAATGAGTCCACAGACAGAGTGGTAGAGTAAAATGACAAAGACTCATTGAATAGAAAGATAAGCAGAGGGGCCAGGAGTTTGGCCTAGTGGTAGAGTGCTTGCCTAGCATCCACGAAGACCCCGGTTCAATTCCTCGGTACCACATACATAGAAAAAAGCCAGAAATGGTGCTGAGGCTCAAGTGGTAGAGCTCTAACCTTGAGAAAATCCAAGGACAGTGCTCAGGCCCTGAGCTCAAGCCCAAGACTGGCAAAAAAAAAAAAAAAAAGATAAGCAGAGCTCCTGCTAGACAGGAGGGATCTCAAGGAGGGTTCTGCTTGAAGGGACTGTTGAACAGGGGTTCATGTATATCTAGGAGAAAGATACATGCCTTGAGAGATCATTGAGCAGCCCATGGGCTGAGCAGTCCCCATACCCAATCAGAGTGTCCAGGCAGCTTGCTCAAGCTCTCTGTGCTGGTTTTTCCTTTCTGACTGGATGCCCTTTCTGGGGCATACCTGTGGGATCCAGTCAGTCCACTGTTCACTTGCAGGTCTTCCCAAACTGTGGACCCTGACATGATTCCCTGGGGCCCACATATGTGACCACTCAAGGCCATAGTGATATGGCATGATATGGTGGCCAGGGGCCTGCTGAAGGCCATGGGAAGGGATGCAGAATCTCTATGGGAGAGTCTTAGCCCTGATTGCCTAGGTGGGCTCTTTTACTCGAGTTGTTAGTACAAGACACTAAATGTTCTTCCCGCCTTTATTGGGCTACAAGTGGCTTCAGTTTAACACACAGGATTGTTAGTTTTCACACAAATACTTGAGAAGGATACTTGTGACAAATGCTTGAGAAGAATGGCTGAGAAGGAGGAAGATGCATTTGCAGCTGGAAATAAACCAAAAGTAATGGGACTGAGGTGAGGCAGAACATCCACAGAGGAAGATGATGCTCACCTCATGGCAGCCAGGAAACCAAGAACCAGTGAGAAAGTGAGGCAGAGACCAGTGAGGTGATACCTCTTTGCAGGGCACATTCTCCTCCTCCTACTTCCTACCACCTCCCAATAATGCCACCACATTATGAATCCACTTATCCAAGGATAAGTGTATTGATGAAGAAGGATCCCTCATGATTTAAACACCTGTCTTCAGCCCTACCACCCAATGCTGATTTCATCAAGGACAATGAAAGCCACGACCCTTTGCGGGGAACACTGCATATCTAAAACATGAGTGGTTACATTGCATCTTAAGTTTTTACTTGGAATTCCAGCATATATTCCCCTAGAAAGGGCATGATCATGGGGGTCAGAACTTTATACGATAACCCATACTATGACTGTACCGCAGTACAGAAGGATCATTGTGGATTTAGAGGATTAACAGTATTCCACTCCATTGGGTTTCTGAGGCTCAGGTATTCTGTGGGAGAGCAATGGCAGAGGCAGGAAAAATGACATTTTCTTAAAAATCTAGCCATTGACTTATCACATAATTCAGCAAGATATAGATATTCTCTAAATTGAAGTGAAAAAATGTCTAGGCAAAAACCTGCACGCAAATGTTCACAATAGCTTTATCTTTGTTTTGTCCTAACTAGAAGCACA
Source organism: Megascapheus bottae (assembly GCF_031878675.1). Lineage (NCBI taxonomy): Eukaryota > Metazoa > Chordata > Mammalia > Rodentia > Geomyidae > Megascapheus > Megascapheus bottae. The sequence continues at coordinate 9,753,085 of NC_143522.1, forward strand.
CAACTATGCAACTTTCTGGAAAATGCAAAAATATAAGACAGTAAAACAGTGAGCTGGAGGTACTTATCTGGCAAACTGAGGTCCTGAGTTCAAACCCCACTGAAGAGAAGAAAGGGGAAAAGAAGGGAAAGGAGAAGAGAAAGGAGAAATAAGAAGAGAAGAGGAGTAGGAAGAAAGGGGTAGAAAAGAGGAGACAAAAGGAGGAAGAAGAAGAGAGGAGAGGCAAAAAAGGAAAGAAGAGAAAAGAGACGACTAGTAGTTTCTAAGAGTCCTGAGGGAGGGAGGAAGAGGTGAATAGCCAGAGCACAAAAGATGCTTATGACAGTGGAACTATTCTGTATGGTACCCTAGTGGTGGATATATGATTTTAGGCATTTTCAAGAGTGAAACACAGGGTGAAGTATGACAGCAGCCCACTGTGTTCGTTCCTTTTGAAGCACAGGTTTAAGGGGAGCTATCTATCTGCAGTGGGAGGTGGAGGAGGACCTCTCTGAGAGACTGAGATGCACTAAGAAAGGAAACTGATTTCCTCTTGATAGACAATGTCTTCAAAGAAGTTATTAAATCCAGTGAGAAGTTTTGTTTTGTCTTTTGTTCTTCATGTGTTGATCCTGGGGCTTGAACTCAGGGGCTAGGTGCTCTCCCTGAGCTTTATTGCTCAAGGCAAGAACTCTGCCACTTAAGCTACAGCTCTACAACTTTTTGGGTGCTTAATTGGAAACTAGAATCTCACAGACTTTTTTTTTTTCTGTCAGTCGTGGGGCTTGGACTCTGGACCTGGGCATTGTCCTTGAACTCATCAGTTCAAAGCTACCACCCTACCCCTGGGCCTGGGTATTGCCCCAGAGCTCTTCAGCTCAAGGTTACCACCCTACCCCTTGAGCCACAGGGCTACTTCCAGTTTTCTGGTGGTTAATTGGAGATAAGAGTCTCATTGTCTTTAGTGCCCAGACTGGCTTTGAACCGTGATCCTCAGGTTTCAGCCTCCTGAGTAGTTAGGATTATAGATGTGACCACGCCTGGCTTTTCACAGACTTTTCTGCCTGGGCTGGCCTCAAACTATGATGCTCAGATCTCAGCCTGTTTAGTAACTAGGATTACAGTTGTGAGCCACTGTGTCCAGCTGAAAAGTAATTTTTTTTTTTAAAGAAGGAAATCCTCCCAGTGCACTACAAATCAGTTTCAATGCCGATTTAATCAACTAAATGTTTTTCACCTATCATGTCCAATAAATATCATGTGCATTGACCTGCATTTTGGGGCCTCTGTTCCAGGAAGTTGGGAGAGACAGAAAAGTTAATGGCATTTGCATTTGCGTAAGAAGAGACAAGTACACAAAGATCTAGACTGGATGATTAAGATGACAAAGAGAATTTGCTATAAAAAGAGAACATTGGCTATCTACTAGAAGAAGTAGAAATCTTGTAGGAAGGACCGTTTGGAAGCAGCCTTAAAGGACTGGTGTTTTTCTAGGAGACAGTCAAGGTGACTATGAAAGTCACAGTGTGATTGTAAGCAATGATCAAGGGGTGGTGTGGGGCACACACAGAGATAATAGGAAGGGTAGTTGCTGGGTGATTCAGAAATCACGTGGAGAGTTCAGTGTCAGCCTATTGTATCTGTACTTAGTCGGTACTTAACGGGCACCAAGTATTTGATGGGACTCTCAAATTTCCCTTCTTTTTCCTGTCTGTGGGGCCTGATGCTGCTGGGGGAGTATTTTTTTCTTCCCACAGACATTCTCTGTTCTCTTTGTTTTCCATTCTTGTCCCTCTCTGTCTCTATCACTCTCCTTCTGATAATAGATTTCAGACTTTTGTTCACCCCACTTCTCTCTTCTATGCAATGAGCCATGCCTAGTATAATTCCATTCTCCTTGACTTTAGTTTTTAAAAAGACTTTCTGGGATGCTTCCAACATCCTAACCCAAATAAGCCACCAAATAAATAGCAGTCTGATCTCTAACTTAAGGAGGGAAACAAAAACATTCTTAATCACCAGGTTAATAGTTACAACAAGAAATAGAACAGATTTTGCTGCGTGTTGAAATGATCCACGGTACTGAGTGACAATGGATTCTTTTATTCCTGGGAACTGAGAGATAGTGAAAACCAAGCCATGAAGCAGAGCAGATTGGCTTCAGGCACAGCCCTCTCCCCAAAGCAAATAATTTGCTTAGGAAAGATGCCCAAATCTTTCACATTGCATTATTTATTGAGTGCCTTCTCTGTACCAATTGCTAGTAGGTCTAGGGGATGGAGTTTAAAAAGACAAGAGAGAGAAAGAGAAAATAGCACGTATATAATATCAGGAACTGAGACTCTCAGACTTAATGGGTATGTAAAATAACCAAGATTATTTTACTAAATGTCTGTACTCATCTAACCTATGTCCTAACCTGAGCCACTTGAGGATGCCTGAAAACAGGGGCTGGCTAAAGAGCAAGAATCTGGAGTAGAAAGTTGCATGCATACTGTCTTAAATAGAAATGGGGGTGAGGAATGTGACCCACCTATCAGGAGCAGAAGAATATTCAGAATGAGTAACACTTGCTCCCGTTCCTCACCCCAATCAGCGATTCCCCTTCTCAGAGCACCACACAGGCATTCTCCTGTCTACCCTTCTAACATATCACTTCTTGGCATACACATAAATCCTGAGCAGGCCTAGGCCTTGCTGATGTAGACCTTATCACTTAAAAATCTGCTTATAGATCACTCATTCCAACACCTGTGCAGGTTGAGTAGAGCATCTCTGAAATGCTTTCGATAAGTGTTCAGACTGGAATATTTGCATATGCACGAGATTTCTGGAGAATGGGGCTTTATGTCTCCTGCGTGTGTCATGTACTTGGCCTTTTCTTTTCTTTTTTTTTTTTGGTCGGTCGTGGGGCTTGAACTCTGGGCTTGAACGCTGTCCCTGAGCTGTTTTGCTCTACCACATTGAGCCACAGCACCACATCCATGGAGGTCATTTCTTGCTATGGTTTTAATGAGTTTGCATTTTGATTTGTGACCCATCAACAAGAGGTCAGTGCAGAATTTTTTATTTGGGGCATCGTGTCAGTGAGTATAACGTTTTAAATTCGGGAGCATTTTTGATTTTTGCATTAGGAATGCTCAATTTTCACAAATGGATTTCTGATCCTATTCACTTTAAAGTAAAAGCAAATAGACATTCTGATGCTTTCTTTCCCTGCTTCAGTCTATTGTCTCACACTCTCCCAGTTCTGGAGATCACTGATGCATGCTGCTTCTTTTACTAAACCACAGACTTTGCAGGTCTTCCATAGAAGTATGTTGCTCCAATTACATTAATGACTGTACAATATTCCACTGCATAGATGCACTCCACTAATAAAATAAAATATGTAGGAACCAGACAAATAAGGATAGGAGGATGAAACTGATCCAATCAAGCTGAAGATTAGAGTTTGAGGGGGAGAAGAGTGAGAGAAGTCTAAAGAGTTCAGTGGGGCTTGGAAATGAGAAAGAGCCAACAAAAGAACTTTGCTCTTTTCCTCTTTTGCTAGTACTGGGGTTTGAATTGAGGGCTTGTGCTTGCTTGCTCAACAAGTGCTCTGTCATTCAAGGCATGACTTCAGCCTTGTGTTTTGCTACTTGTTTTGGAAATGAAGTATCATGGATTTTTCAGCCCAGGATGGCTTTGAACTGCAATTCTCAGTCCCCTTGAATCACAAGGATTGTGGGCATGAGCCACCAGCACCTGGCAAGAATTTTTTTTTAATGGGAAAGAAAGTTAGAATGCTCAAGTTTGTGCTTTGGAACTTTTCTTTCCTGAATGTCATTGAAAAACATTGGAATGGAGCAGACCTGCAACCAGCAGGGCTCTTATAAGCGAGCACTGGCTGCTTGTAAGGCTCATCTGCCGCCATTGCTTGCATAATAACTGGTTGTACCAGGCCGAAACCAAATATCCTGTTGTTAATTATTGCTCCATTATTTAGATTAAAACAGCAGAGAAATGCTCCAGGAAAGCACCAAATCTGCCAAGGCCTGGTTTTAAGAGTGGTGACTTAAGAAGTCAAATCTAGTGTTCTCATCTGAAATTCCCTATCCGCATTTATGGCAAGCTCTCAGTGAGCTCAACTCTAGGACCTGGTAGTTGGAAGCAAGCCCAGAGGTCTCTCTCCCGCCCACATCAGGAATCCCTTCCTAAACACGCCCAACAGGTGGCTCCAGGCTCCTCTTTGCCATTCTCCCACCTTCAAAGCCAGCTGAGAGGCATGCTGTCCCTCTTGGTCAGATCTAAACATAGAACGTTTTTTCTCATGTTGAGCCAAATTCTTCCTTCCTAGACTGTTACCTGATCAGCTGACCAATGTCTTCTCCTGGAAGAGAAGATGTCTTCTCAAAGAAAACCCATTAGACTTAGAGCAGGCACTAAGAAATGGATCATAGGGTGTCCATAAAAGTTTTGTGAAACTCCCCCAGAGTTACATGACAGCACAAATGCACTTAACAATGATTCAAGTGGTAGAATACCTGCTTGGGAGGCACAAGACCCCAGCTTCAAACCCAAGTGTCCCTCAAAAGATGGTGATGACTAATTTGTGATGGACATTTATCACCATTTCAACTTGCTAAAGGCTTGAACAAAATGTGTAAGAGCTAGTACATTGTTAAAAATGACATGTCATGGTGCTTTGAACTATAAATGTCTATGTCTGTTAGAATGACACTGAATTACTTTGCTTTCTTCTATCTTGTCATCTTCACCTCACATTCCACAACGTCTCTCCTTCCTTCTTTTCTTCTGGTCATCGGTGTTTGTTCATCTTGGAAACCTAGATTTTCCTCTCTTTGGCTCCCTCTGAACATGGATTCATTGGATTGTCTGACCTTGTAATTTTTAAAATCTAAATTAAAGTCATTAACTCAGTGATTTCAGGGCAAAAGTTATGGTACTTAAAATACAATAATCCCTATAAGATGATGCTAGAGAAAGAAAGATTTTAGAAGACATTTATATTACAAAGTGTTAAGATATTAGTGTTTATGGGAGGATCTTCATTATTTCTTTTTTTAAAATTAGTGGTTATTTTTCTTTTAATTTTTATTTATTTATTTATTTATTTACTTAGTTTATGTGGTACTGAGGAATCAAACCCAGGGTCTTATGCATGCTAGGCAATACTCTACCACTAAGCTACATTCTCAGCCCCAATCTTCATCATCATCATCGTCATCATCATCATCATGATCATCATCATCATCATCATCATTTCTTCTACTTCCTCCTCCTTCTTTGCGGCAGTCCTGGGGCTTGAATTGGGCTCAAGGTTAGCAGCGAGCAACAGCTTCACTTCTTGCATTTTTTGAGTAGTTTATTAGAGATGAAAGTCTCGTGAGATTTCCAGGCTAGTTTCAAACCTTGACCCTCAGGTCGTCAACTTTCTGAATAGCTAGGATTACATGAGTAAGCCACAGGTACCCAGCTGTGGCGCCTTCATTTCTAAAAGACAAACTTAGTGATCATTCAGCACCTAAAGGAATGGATGATACTAATGTTTGAACAGGCTCATCTTGCTGATTTACTAATGAGCCACCTGGTTGTAAGAGTAGCTTGAATTACATGACTTGATGTATTTTAGGACTAAGGGTGAGCTGGGTGGTGGACTGCTGGTCTAGCTTGTATGAGACCCTGAGTTTAATACGCAACAATAAAAAAAATTAACTTGCATGAGATATTTACTACAAATGTCTCTGGCCAAAGAGGGAAATTGAGTTTTTCTTGGGGAAAAATTAATCATGACCACTAGTCATAAAGCAGCTTTGGCCATTGGACTGCCATACCTTCCTGTGGTTGGGACCTGCAGTCTGAGAACTGCTCTGTGACCTGGCTACCCTCAGGGTCACAAGCTCTGTACACTGCAGCTGCTTTAACCACCATCTTGGGGGCTTGTGCTTGTCATTTATAGCTACAGACCATTTGAGGGATATGGTATCAGTTAGCGAGCGGACATCTCACACAGCAACTGGCAAAGCATGCTTAAAATGTGACACTTGGAATTGCATGCAAAAATGCAACCATCTTTTCAATGTTAAGTGAAACTTTGTGAAAATAGGATTTCAAAATTCTGACATAATAGTTTATGTCTTTTACTCTGTGTGTGTGTGTGTGTGTGTGTGCGCGCGCGCGTGCACGCATATGCACACATGCAAGTTCTACAGCCTTGTTTGAACTAAACAAGACTCTACCACTGCACCTGTTATCCACAGTTCCACTTTCAACTTCAGATAACGATAAAGCTAGTATATTCATACCAACTTTTTTTTTTTTTTTGCCAGTCCTGGAGCTTGAACTCAGGGCCTGGTCTTGCCCCTGAGTTTCTTTTGCTCAAGGCTGCATGAATGCTAACATTTTCAGAAATGACAGTCAAAACCTGGACAAAATATAAAAGAATGAAAAGGAGAGGGAGTTAAAGGAGGGAGGGAGGAAAGGAAAGAGGAAAATAATTTAGATATACTAGAGATCTATCAAAAGTATAGCAGAGAGATGTCCACTTTTGCAAGCCAAATACATATACTGTGAGTTTTTCAAATTTGCAATTTTCTAATCTGAGCATGCTCAGGTATCATTTGTCTAGTCTGCTAGGGCATCAGACTAGCAGATGCGCACAATTAAAGGGAGAGATACGAAAGAAATCTGTTTGTATGTTTCTCATTTCTCTTTTATGCAATCTGAGACCACAAATCTATCCAAATAATCGACTGGACTTGATTCATCAAAAATAGAGAAATAGGAAGATAAATAAAAATAAAATAGAGAAAAGGGAATTGTAGCAAGCTGAAAAAAAAAAACTGACCAGAGAGTTCAAGTTCAACTTCTGCTGAATGCTGAGAGATAAGTTTGGAATTTGTCCAGACAAGCTTAAAAAAAGATTACTCTTCAAAGTAACATAATGGGATCCAGAGTTTCTACATTGTAACTTTCATTATAGACAGCATTCAACTAAAAATCACACTACAAATGTAATTGGTGGCTCACTGCTGTAATCCTAACATTGAGGAAACCAAGATCTGGGGGTCATGTTTCAAAACCAACTAGGGTAGGAAAGTTTATGAGATTCTTACCTCCAACTAACCACCAAAAAGCTGAAAATGGAGCCCTGGCTCAAGTGGTAGCATGGAGTGAAGTAGCTAAGAGACAGTGCCCAGGCCAGCCTTGAATGAAATAGCTAAAGGCATCATTTAGGCCCTAAGTACAAGTTCCAGGACACATGCATGCACACACACACACACACACACACACACACACACACACACACACACACACACACACAATACGCTAAGTAACAGGAAAATGTATGCCCAGTCAAGTGAAGAAGTAAAACACTTAAGTGATTTAGATATTGCTGCAATAAATAGACAAGACTGTAGGTAATCATTACAAATACATTCAAGGATCTGTGAAAAATAAAATCATAGCAAATAAATGTGACGGAGAAATCACAGTAAACAAATAGAAAATACTGCAAAAAAAGAAGCTAAGGCCAGGGTGTGGCCCAGCAGTATTGTGGGAGCCTAGCAAGTACAAGGCTCTGAATTCAAGCCCAGAGCATTTTGACATCAGCTGATGAGTGAATCTGAGGATAGGTCAGTAGATATTATTCAAGCTGCAGGATATAGGCAATAGTCTCCAAAGTCGGGACATCAATGCTTTTATTTTTTTTTTAACTATGACTTATTTGACAAAGGAAATTTGAAAGTATCTTTATGGAGTTATAATAAAAATCTAAGAAACCAAGGTTTGTATGATGCCATTATAATGAAAATGCAAGGTATCAAAGAAATATTTAGAAGGGATTTTGTATTTGTAAATGCTTGTATTAGAAATGAAGGAAAATAAAGTCAATCACTTATCTATCAACCAGGTGTATCCCTGATAGTGAATATATTTTCTGGCAGTAAATAGGAATGAAGTGTTGATTCTTGCTACAACATGGGTGAAACTATTTAAATGAAAGAAGTTTCAAAGGCCATATGTTGTACAACTCTACTTATAGGAAATGTCCAGAGTAAAAGCAAATCTACAGCAACAATTAAAGGCATGATTGTTGAGAGCCACGACAACAATACATAGTGCACCAATCATAAGATTTCTTTTGGGGGAAGAAGAAAATATTGTGAATTTTATTTATTTGATGTTGCACAACCTCGTGAATACACTGAAGACTACACATATATATATATATACATATATATCTTTCAAAGGCTGTGTCTGATGATCTATTTTGTTCAGCTCTGAGAAAATACTTGAGGCTGAGTGCTTTATAAAGTAAAGAGGTTTATGTATCTCATCGGTTTAGTATCTGGAAGTCTAATCAGTGTGCCACTGGTAGGTACCCTGGTAAGGATTCTCTTAGCATGTCGTAACATACTAGAGAAGTGGAAAAGGAACAAGGTGCATGGAAAAGGGGTATGTGTGTGCAAGCAAGAAGTAAGAGACAAAGGAAGGGATCTTCCCTATAAGTCTCTGCTCTCTTGGGTACTAATGTACTCCTAGCAGGCCAGACCCACTTCTGCAAGACAGCATTAGTACATTCTTGAAAGACGAGCCCATTACTGATTGTCTTCTATTAAGGCTCCATCTTCTCCTCTACTCCCCTTCTCCCTCCTCCCTCCCTTTGTTTCCCTCTTCCCTCCCTCCCTTCCCCTTTGTCTTTTCTTTTTTTGATACTGGGGATCAATGTTGCCCTTCCTAGGCAAGTATGTTGCCACTGAGCTACATCTCAGCCACTTCCGGTTTCTTCCTTGTGTTTCTTTGCCCCCTTCTTAAAATTTCTCCCACCTCAACATCACCACCTTGGGACTGAGCGTCCATCTCTTGACCCTTTGGGCCAAAAACCATATGCAACTCCTAGCACTGTGTTACCATATTTCGTTTTGGTACCCCAGGATCTACAGGGACCACTTTAGCCCTGCCCTTACCCATTTGGCCGGTGGGCGGGGGGAATGTATCCTAATCATACATTCATCTTCATGAATTCATCTTCAGCATGTGCTAGGAGCCAGTTTTGATCTCCTCCTCACAAAGAAAAGGGCCCAGGTAGAACTTTTTGGGGTGTATGCACCAGTTCCAGAGCTTGACCTCAGCAGGAGTACTGACTCTTATACTCAAAGTCAGCTCTCTACCTCTTGACTCACAGCTTCATTCTAGCTTTTTTGGTGGCTAACTGGAGATAAGAGTCTCATGGACTTTCTTTACCTAGCTGGCTTTGAACCGTGCTCCTCAGATCTCAGCCTCCTGAATAGCTAGGATCACAGGCATGAGTCACTAGTGCCTGGTTATAGACAGAACTTTGTTTTTGTGTGGTATTAGGAGTTGACTTCAGTTCCTTGAACTTGCAAGGCAGGCACTAAAACACTTGAGCCATGTCTCCAGTAGTTTTTCAGGTAGGCTTGTACCTTTCTGATTTCAGATTATGACCCCTCTATTTCTTCCTCCCACAGAGTTGGAGGTGGGCAGGTGCCACTATAACCAGCTTGTTTGTTTAGAGTCTCACACTAACCTTTTGTGTAGGTTGACTTTGAACCACAAGCCTTTTGATCTCTACCTCCCAAGTTGCTGAGATTACAGGTGTGTACTACTGTGATTGGCTCTAGGTAAAACCCAAGGGCTCGGTATTTCTTATCAGGATTCTATGAACAAGTCAATTGTCAATTGCTACTGTAGTTTGTTGGCTTGTTTCCGTGAAGACTTCCTGTGAGCAGAGGTCATCTCATTCAGTGGTTTCTGTTCCCTCCCGCAGTGGCCATGTGTGAGAACAGAAGGAAGTTTGGTTCTCTGTGTGGCTGGGCACACTTCCAGTCAAGATCAAGTAGGCACAAATGGGGACTTCTGCGTCCCTGAGCTACATCATCCAGGCCCAAAGAACAAGAGAAGCCTGGGCTCTACTTCAGTCATGCCTTCACAACACGTATTTTTAGCTCTTGCTAAAGGAAAGAAAAGTGAAGGAACTTCCCTTTGCTCCTTTTTTGTTCTGTCTGCTGAAAGCCACTAAAATGAATCCTCTTTATGATTCTCAATTGTTGTATTAGTGGGTATGACTCTGAAGTGCCCCAAAACTTATTAAAAAGAAAGAAACACCAATACTTCCTAACTCTAGCATATGCAATGATAGGAATTCTGGGCAGAATCTCGAGGAAGGAGAGAGCAGCCGGTCTCTGTTTCTCCGTGCAGCTAAAACTGCCTTGGAACACCTTAGAAAGTGCTTGTTTGAAGAAAGTGGACTCTCTGACAAGCTGGAGTTTCATGCTCAATTTTGCTGATAACTAAGCACATGCCTTGGGTATGCCAGCTAAGTTTTCTGAGCCTTAGTTTCTTCATCTCTTATGAGGTATGGGCGCAACCATACCTCATAAGGAACAGGAGGATTAAATGAGAGCTCTGACAAGGAATACAAGGACTCACACAGCTCTGCATCTCTTTACATTTCTTGCTTTGGAAATCAGCAGTCTGCTGTTGCTGGTATAGGCAGTCTGAAGAAGCCAACATCATCTTGCCCCCCTTGGCAGTGGTGAGTTTTGGAATGGACCTGTGAGCCCATCCTGAGAATTAAGGCAGGAGGGTACATCTGCAGAGGAACTTTGAGAACTGTTTCCTTTCTTCTAAGAAGCAAAGAAAGAAATGGTCCTGTCTTTTCCTGAGGATATTGTGATGTCTGATGTGATCGGAACTTCCTCCACAATCACCATCTTATCTCTAACTTGGATTGGGTGTCAGGACACACAGAGGAGGACAGATCCAAGACACAGGACAGATTTCAATTACCCATAAGAGAATATGGAATTTTGTTAATGGGTGTGACACCCCCCCCACCTCAGGACTATTTTGATAGTTGAGACTAATGGCTTTTCAAGTCATTTTGAATTAGCTGACAGAAATGTCACCTATACTGGGAAATTGGCATTGGAATTATTTTTTTTAATTTTTTGCCAGTCTAGGGGTTTCTCAAGGTTAGAGCTCTACCACTTGAGCCATAGCCCCACTTCTGGCTTTTTCTATGTATGTGGTATCAAGGAATCGAACTAGGGTCTTTGTGCATGCTAGGCAAGCACTCTACTACTAGACCAAACTTCTAGCTGGAGTTATGTATGAGACTCATTTCCAGATGAGGCTGAGAACCTGAAATGACTTCACTTTTATCTCCTTAGCACATTGCATATACCAGAGACACAGCAACTATTTGTGGGATGGGTAGATCAGTTCCTGGCATCTTGCCTGTTGTGCTTTTCAGTATCTGCCTCCTCCTCAAATATCCTGCAATCTGAGTATTAGATAAGACATCAAAGGAGGCAAGATGTCCAGGCAAGAAGACCAAAAGGCCATAAAATATCACAACAGCCAAGAATGTGATCCTGAGAGTGTTTGAAGGTCTCAAGGGAATGGACATGAACCTTTCCTGGGGCCTTTGATGCAGGAACAGGGAGTGCTTGGTCACTTAGCCTCATCCTTCAATCTCAGCTTCCTCATTCACTAGAATTTTAAAAGCCCCATGGTCTGGCTTTGTGTGACATGTAGTGTGATCTGTGAGCTGTGTCCCTGAGATGTGATGGTGAAGGCAAATGGATTTGGCTGTAGAAGGTCCAATCACCAGGGCTGCTTGTAAGTCCAGCAGAGTGGCTCTCACTATTAATGACCATAATGGTTCATCTTGGTTGTCAACTTGATTCGATCAAGAAATGCCTAGGAGATTAAGCACCTCTGCATATGTCTGTGAGGTGCTTCCAGAGACAATTAGCTCAGGAAAGAGGACCATGGCCTAAAGAATGATCTAATCCATGAATGGATTCAAAATCTGAGTAACTATTGAGAGGTGGTGGAACTGTAGGAACTAGAGCTTGATTTGAGGAAGTAGACCACAGGAGCAGGTCCAGGAACTCCTGTACGGTGCCCTGATCTCTTTCTGTCATTTGACTGCTGAGCTGCTTCCTGTTTGCCACAGTAAGTGCCAATGGTGCCACCCAGGAAAACATAGGTGGCCCCTCTGGGAAATTGGCACCAGCCCATTTGCTGTCAGGTAAATCATCCCTGCAATCTATTGACACCGCTAAGGTTGTACTATTGCAGTATGGGAAGTTCAGTGGCATAAACTTATGTGTGCCCATTTCCAACATGGCAGTCAGAGAGCTGGCCTGGCATCTAGGGGGAAAAAAATCTACCAACTATGATGTCATCAAAAGTGACAAATTAGGTATGCAAGCATACCTTAAAGAGCAGCTGGGTACTGGCGACTCAACCCTGTAATTCTAGCTACTTAGGAAGCTGAGATATAAAGATTGTGATTCAAAGCCAACGCAGCAGAAAAGTCCATGAGACTTTTTATCTCCAATTAACAAGCAAAAAGACAGAAGTAGACTTGGGGTTCAAGTGATAAAGCATCCATCTTGAGCAGAAAAAGCTCAGGGATAGTGCCCAGGTTCTGATTTTCAAAACAAAACAAAACAACAACAACAAAAAAGAGAAGTTAATGAATGTAATCCATCTTGCTCAGATGTTACCCCTTTCAACATTCTCACCCATCCCTCCTCTACTCCTCACTCTTCTTTTTTTAAAATCATTTTAATTATAATTAATAGAAGGGTTAGAGTTATATTCACCAGATAGAAGCTGCATTACTTCACATACATTGATACTCCTTCTCATGTTTTTGTCCCCATTTCTCTCCCCCCTCGCTCTTCTTAATTTTGTAGTATATACATTGAATTCCTGACTGCATTCTCCCTCTCTTCTCTTCTTCATTCCACCCCTCTCCCTTTGACCCCTTCCAAGTACCCAGTTGCTGGTATTTATTTTGTTGAATTTTTACTTTTCCTTGCTAAGAGAGATTACACTATTTTTCAGATGAATCTTGAAACACCTCTGGCCATGGCTTCCTGTTTTAGTCATATCACTTCTGGGTGGTACATTTACAAATATTTTCTTGTGACAGCTAGTTAGCATTGGTCATCATGCTCTGAGCTCCAGTCCCAGCTATTATGATAGAAAGTGAACAGTGATTTCTGAGAAGGAGAAGGGCAGCTGGTGGAGAGCTTGGGAAATCTACCTGTGCTTTGCCACATGCTGAGGAAATGCAAAGATATTTTAAGACCAAAGGTCAATGGCGGTTATTTTAATCTTCTTTCTGAGGAAAAAATTACTTTTAATTTAAAGAACAAGCCCAGGTAATTTCCATCAGTAAACAAAGGGAATTTGAAAGTGAGCATATTACCATACTCGTATTTGCTTAGCACAAGCCAATAAAAGAGTTTCCTTTGTGTTTTCTGACTTCAGCCAAGGATGGGATCCTGGGGGTTGTGATAGCTTCCTGAGATTTCTGGCAGTTGGCAATGAATCTTTAGGATATAGCTCAAGCTCTGGGGTGGGTGTAAGAGGTGGGGGAGTCAGTTAACATCTGAGTTAAGGGAGAAGAAAAGGGAGACAGTCAGGCAGAGAGGAAGGATGGGGCACAAGTGATTCTAATATCCCCACTTCGTTGTTGGAACAGAAACAAATGGTGGTAGGTTGGGAGTTTCAGTGAACTAAATCTTCACGCTTATGGCTTGCTGCTCCACAGAGTTCCTTCACTGTTTCAGGACTCTACCTCTCTATTAGAAAATGAGGCCCAGGGACCTTGTGTAACCCGGTCATTCTAGTATTTCTCAAATCTTGCAAGGTACTGCTAGAATTCCAGAAAATTGTCCCCCGTGGCAGATCCAGTTTCCAGGATGGTGTTTGCATGACAAGTTGCTCCCTGTCAGGAATGTCCAAAGCTCACAAAAGGATTTTTACTTTTTGATTTTTAAAACCTGTGGCCATTTTGACTTTAAAAAATTTATTAATGTATGTACATACTAAAAATAAAAACAAACTAGAATTTAAATGTTAGAGCATGAGATAAAATAATTTCAAATTCAACGCCTCATTTTGTGTATGCTCCATACACAAACCAGAAGTTTCAACCAATTGATCTTGCTAAAATGCTTGAAGATTTTTTTTTTCAGTTTGTCCTCTTCCTGACAGGTAGTAAATAGAAGAAGGAAGTTGGGAAACATCCCATGATGCACAGGGCAGCTCTCCTCCCCCACCCAAGAATTATCTAGCCCCAAATGTTAATAGCATCAAGGTGGAGAGGCCCTACTTGCATAATAAGAAAAGGCTGGTGCCTCAAATGACATAATCTCTAACACAAAGCACCCCGAGATTGTAAATCCAGAGGCTCATTAATCTGGCACTTTTCTTCTCTACTATTCCATTCAACAGTCTTGCCCTTGGGTTGTTCCATCATTCAGCAGCTACAAACATCACAGTTACTTGTCCAAGAGACCTCCACCAAAAATCAAGATAGGAGAACTTTCTGTACAACTCTTGGAAACAGCAAGGAAAATGCCCAGATCTCCTCAGTCAGCCTCTAAGTACTCCACACCAGTCAAGACTGGGAGTGAGAGCAGTCACGGCTAACTGCCTGGAAGGGGCCCTGCTCTGTAGAAGCACGAGTGCTTTGATAATAGAAAGGTCAGAGCTTTGTAAGTGAGAAGAAAGGAGAGAATGATTTTTCTGAGGCAGCCCACAGATTGGCCTCAGATCCCTTCTCATTTCTCTGAGAGGTTTATTCACACTAGGGTAGAATATCTATTTAAAGGTGGCTGGGCTGGAGTGAGAAGCCAGATTGCCAGGGTTCAAATTTCAGCCTTGCTATTTATTACTTAGCAATTCCTTGGCACCTCTGTGTCTCAGTCCCCTCATAGACCAAATGGGAATTATATTAAATCCTGACTCCTGGGTTGAGATGAAGGTTACAAAAATTAATACAAGTTTTAGAACAGTAGCTGGCACTTACAAAGTACTCTGTGATTGATCCTTGGGTAAAGATGAGGATACTAGGTAGGTCCTAGACTTCCAGATTCTCAGGACAGATGTGGGATATACAATATGATCAGGACAGACAGAGTCAGAATCCTGGAGGCCATGTATCTGGTTCTTGTTAACACTCCATGTGCCCCATAGCAAGTGTCTTACCCAGAACCATGACCTTCTTGCTGCCACTGTCCATAACCTTGCTCAGATGTCTACTAGTGTTGAGATAAATCAGATGAATGGAAGGCACTTAACTGACAGGTGCGGGGGAATGACAGAGGAGTTTGGCCTGGCATGCATGTTTCCCTGCACTGACTGTTTAGTTTTAGTCTAGGCTCAGAAACCACAGCAGTGTTGCTACACTATGGTTCCAAGAACTATCACCATCTGTGAGAGACAAAGGTCACACTCTCCAGAGGCACAAGAAGAAAAACCAGCTAACCCCCACATCATTCTGCATTCATACCAGTACTGTCTCTGATGACTGCCTGGAATGATGGCAAAGAAAACTGTGGCTTTGCTCATTGCACAACATCTGGAAGATGCAGACATTCAAAAAAGTATAGAGGGAAAAAAAGGTAATGGGCTTCTTTAGGAAAATGCCCTATGTCTTATGAATAAAACAGCTGTTCTTGCTGCTAGGAAATGGTAGGTACTGATCATAGAGCAGTGAAGGAGAGGTAGAAGGACTGGTGAAGGTTAACATGGACAAGAAGTTAGCAAGACATCTATGTCAACAAACAAGCCAGCCATTTAGTGCATGCCTGTAATACCAGCTATGTGAGAAGCAGAGATAGGAAGATTGTGGTCCAAGGCTGGCACGAGGGCAAAAACATAAGACCCTATCTGAAAAGTAACCTAAAGCAAAAAGAAGTAGAGGGCTAAAGTGATAGGGTGCTTGTATCACAAATGCAAGGCCCTGAGTCAAACTCTAGTACCACAAAACAAAACAAACAAACAAAAACCTGAAACTATTAAGAAGGTAGGCTAGGTAAGCTACAACTTAAACCTAAAACCATTGCTCTTACCCAGGTAAGCACTGCTATGATACTGTTATATCATTAAAAACTCTTAGGGACAGTTAATGCATTACACAAAATCATTATCCAAAACACTAACAGTGCAGAATGATAGACCAAATTTAAAATAATGAACGTAAACAGGCTATATAACTGAAGGTCTAAAAACAGAATGCATCCCAGTGGAAAATAGCAGCTACACAAATACCGGTTGAGAGACAGATAGTCTCACAGCAACCCAAGTACAAAGGCCTTGTTGGTTTGGTTTAGAGAGTCTAATGAGTAAATACTGAAAGATGGCTGCCAAAAACATTAGCATATAATGACCTCAGCAGGGCCAAAGCGAAGAAGACCTGGCTTTACTGAGCTCCTACCTGTAGTGCTGTGCCCTGGGCACCCATCATTCCAGGGGGAAAAACCCAGAATGGAGAGGATGTGGAAGGCTCAGGAATCCTTGGCTGGGAATAAGAAGACACTGTGAAGGGAAGAACTATTTTCAACTGTATGAGCACCATTTTCCAAGATGCTCCTTGCGACTGGAACAAGTTCTGCAGTAGCAGAGACAGTCAGCCTGGAGGGATGGTAGCTTTATGTGTCTTCATCATTTGTGACTAATAAGGCCCTGAGAACCTGGCTACCAAATGGACCTTCCAACTTGTTTATCTTCCAAAGTATTCCCTGGAGAAGGTTAGGTAAAGGTGGCAGGAAGAACTGGTTTCCAGATTAATATTCAAATAATAAAACTTGTCCTCTCCAAAACACCAAAATTTCTTTAAATGAAACAAAGAAAGAAAAGGAGGGGTTGAGGAGGACAGGCTGGAGGTGTAGATCAGGTGGTAGAGTACCTGCCTAGCAGGTACAAAGTCCTAAGTTTAAACCTCAATGCCTCCAAACAAACAAAACAAAAACCCACATACAAGCTTGGAGGGAATAAGTGGGAAAACCACAGCTAGACCAAAACCCAAGCCAAAACTGCATCAAAAGTAAAATTAAAAACACCCCAAATTAGGTAGTCTTGGGATAAAAGTTGTGAGCAAAGTACAACTGTATCCTAGGAAGTCAAAATATCTTGTCTAAAATTGAATCCATTGTTTTAAAACATTCCAACCTATTAAGTTTTTTAAGAATAATTTTTTAAATTTAATTACAGAGAGCTCTTTTTAGGATGTATTATCATTAGATGGTAGAGATATATTTATGTGAGTTTGGCATTTCCCTCTTATCTCTTCAACTTCTTACTGTGACATTAAATTTAGAAGTTTACTGAAAATAGCACACCTAGCTTGGTAGTTACAATAGAGTTACGTCAGTCTACTGAATCTTCCTGTTCTTCAGGGGCTGGGATGGCAAAGTCTATTTTCAGTCCCTCCTCAAGGCTCATGTTCTAAGGATTTAGGTGCCGCCAGCCAGGTGCACTTGTGTAGGACTTGAGTTTAAGTAGACAGTGACAGTAGGAGAATAAGCAAGGAATCAGTGTTGAAGCACCAGCATTTACAGTGACTTTGTGGCCCAGAGTTTGGCGGAACTGCTTGGCCTCTGAATCTCAGTTAAGGTAAACTCACAGCTCCCGAGGTCATCACTGAGATGGTGGCTTACCCCAGGTCACACAGGGCTGCTGTGACTGTTGATATAAGTTACCATATATATGGTGGCTAAAACAGAATACTCCATTTCTTTGCTGAATGCTGGTGGTTCACACCTGTAATCCTAGCTATTCGGGGGGCTGAGATCTAAGGATTGTGGTTCGAAGCCAGCCTGGACAGAAAAGTCCCCATGAAACTCTCACCTCCAATTAACCACTCATAAACCAGAAGTGGAAGTAGTATAACGCTAGCTTTGAGCAAAAGAGCTTAGAGCCCAGGCCCTGAGTTCAAGTCCTGCAATCAACAACAACAACAAAACAGTATACTCTCTTTGTGTTCTGGATACCACTAGTTTAAATTGATTACCGTTGGGATAAAATAAAAGTATTGGCAGGGCAGCATCCCCATGGGGTACTAATGGGAAGTCTGTTCCTTCCATCTTCCACCTTTGCTCATGGCAACAACCCCCTAACAAATGTCTTCTCCCATCTTTTATCACCACCTGTGTTAAATCCCTTATAATAATACTTATATTTTATTTAGAGTCAACCCAAGTAATTCAGAATAGTTCTATCTCAAGATGGTCAACTTATTTACATCTGCAAATTCTGTTTCTATACAAGATAATATTCTCAGATTCTGAATATTAGAATGTGAATATCTTTTGGAGGGCTATTTCTAGTCCCATCATAAAGAGCCTATCTGGGGCTTGAATGTGGGGCACGTTGGTTTCCAGATTCCTGACTTTAGAAGTAAATGTCAACAGGGTGGGGGGTGTGGGGGGGGAGGGAAATGGGTATCAAGACATGTGAAAGGGTATCAATGTATGTGAATTAATGCACCTTCTAGCTGGCAAATATCATCTAACCCTTTTACTAATTACAATTAAAAAAAAAAAGAAGTAAATGCCAACAGCAACATGAGATCTGAAGTGTCATTCTGGAAGTCAGTCCTGAAAACCTAAACTTGATGTCTTCTGGTTGGGCTATGTAGTCATGGCATTTGTATTCAACCTCAGGCCTGCTCAAGTGCAAGGATGTTTGTATTATGTACAACTGGATCCTGCATCCGTCCTGTCCATCTGAATTGACTTGCATTGACTGTACTTGTTTCTGAGTGTCTATATAACTAGACTACAAATTTACCATAGTAATAGATGCAAACAAACAAAAACCCCACTGTCTTTCAAATTATTTCCTTTTTTTTTTAAAGCAGACAGATTTTCTTGGAAAGTGAAAGAGAAGCCACAAAAGGAAATAGGAAGACTCTCCCAAGAGAGGGCTTGCAAGAGGAATACAATGGAGTAGTATGGCACACCTTCTCTATCTCCTGCCTTGGGTTTTTCCCTGATTGCTTGATGATTTGTGCATGCCCCTAGCTGTTTACATTGGATGAGTAGACACCCAGGGAATTATGGGAAAAAACATCATTTGAGCAGGAGCCCAAGGCACTATGGGAGCAAGAAGCACCATGGATCATGTATTATCTGCTTTGGGTTATATTGACAAACTAGCAGTTCTCCTTTCTCTCCTTCATTCTTCCTTTGGGATGGAAACCCTAACTGCCACTGTGAGAAAGGCTGCTTCCTGCTTAAAAAAAAAAAAAGATAGTGTGGGTTCCTCTGAGACAGATATTTTAGTTGTAAGTGAAGTGGTTTGTGGTCCACAACATAAAACTCTGAAGACAGTTTATGTGCAGCTCCCTTGAAAATGGCCTTGTAGTTTGATAGAAACAAACTTAACCAGCAGGTTGAAAATCCAGGGCCAAATACAGTATTAGCAGAGTTATTATACCAGATAGAGGTCCCGGAAAAGGTAGCAGTTAAGACAACCACAACAAATGTCTCTGCATGAAAACCACGAAAAGCAAACCACAACAAGTGTCTCTGCATTAAAACCACGAAAGGTAGCTGGTACCTGAGGATTCTTGTGGACTAATCAAATTATTTTCTTTAAAAAAGTAAATACCAGGCTGAGAGTTTGGCCTAGTGGTAGAGTGTTTGCCTAGTATGCATGAAGACCTGGGTTTGATTGCTCGGTACCACATACATAGAAAAAAGCCAGAAGTGGTGCTGTGGTAGACTGTAAGTGGTAGAGCTCTAGCTCTGAGAAAACCCAAAGACAGTGCTCAGGCCCTGAGCCCAAGCACAGGACTGGCAAAAAAAAAAAAAAGAAAAAAAAAAAGTAAATACTGACCTGGACACTGTTGACTCAGCCCTGTAATTCTAGTTACTCAGGAGGCGGAGATATGAGGATTGCAGTTCAAAAGTCCACCGGGAAAGTCCATGAGATTCTTATCTTCAATTAACCACCAGAAAACTAGAAGTGGGGCTGTATCTCAAAATGGTAGAGTGCCAGCCTTGAGTAAAAGAAGTGCAGGGACAGTGCCCAGGCTTCGAGTTCAAGCCATACAACTAACAATAAGTAAGTAAATAAATAAATAAATGCTCTGATCTTTCCTATAAGCAACTTCAGCTTATATGATAATGGTTGTTGAGGTGAGTAAAATACAAAGATGGAAGGATCTCAAGGCATAAAGGAAGTGATAAAAGAAATTTATTCAGGGAAATTCTCTGTACTCTGGCTTTCCTCTCCTTTTCCTAACTGCTATCCAAGGGGAAGTAAAGCAGAGGAAAACATGAAACCATGGTGGCTTCAGTTAGGGAGGGGAAAACAAAGTCCTCAAATGCTTGTTCCTTCCTCATCTTTGATTTCATCTTTGAACTGGCTCCTCTAGGCTGTTTCCTGGAAAGGTGGCTTTCCAGTCACTGGCCACTAGAGTTTATGGCCACCTGTCTCGGATTTGAAGTCCCACCCACTCAGGCTTCTGTCTGCCAGTAGCTTTGCTACTGAGAAGGTCAGTAGCAGGGTCCCGGCTAGGCATGGGGGATAAGAATCAAACCTCCCGATCTTAGTCTTCCTTGTGGCCAGGATGAGAGCTATGTGCCACCTCACTTAGCTTTTGAAAAAGGCTCTCATGAATGTTTTGCCCAGGCTGATTTCCAACATCAATCCTCTCTAACATTGTCAAATTTCTCGGGATTACAGGAGATAGCCACTGGCGTTAACCTAGCTTTTAATTTTTAGCAATAGCATGTCCTTTTGACTTGCAAATCCTAAAGCATAATCATACCTCGGAGTAAGGTCTGTTTTGTACTAGGGAAGAAACTGTAGTTAGTGCCTCCAGATCCAGTCTGGATGTTAAAAGTGAAGATAACATAGCTTGGGAATGGTTTTCTCTTTTGATCATACCTGGATCTCATAAATATTGCCTTGTTTGAAATCAAGAGGTGGAAAAATTCAGGTATGATCAATATTTCTTATTTCTGGCAATACCTATACTTCTCCAGTAACAATCAGCCTTGTAACTCAATAATGAAGAAGGCTGTTGGGAGACTAATTAGAAAGGAAATGACAATGAATTCGTTAAATATTTAAAAATATTACTTGTTAATCCTTAAGAGGTGACTGGAATAGTGTTAACCCGATGTTAATCATAGTTTCTTTTGGATTTAGATAAAAAATTACTTTATTCTCTGCACTTTTGGTTATTATGGGATTTTTTTTTAAAGCCTAATAAAATGTCCTTAATAATCTGCTTTTTTTTTCTTTCTGCAACTCTTTATCTTTTTTCTATCTCAAAAACTAGCATCATTTGGATTCTCCATAATTCTGTATTCAAGAAATTCACCAATGGATTATCCACTGTGCTCCTTGTTAAAGGTACAGAAACAAATAACTGTCATATTTGCTTTTAGAAGCTACAATTTAGAATACTAAGCACACAACTTCATGATTTTTTTTTTTTTTTGGCAGTCCTGGGCTTAAGCTCAGGGCCTGAGCACTGTCCTTGGATTTTTCTCAAGGCTAGAACTCTACCACTTGAGCCTCTGGCCTTTTCTAAGTATGTGGTACCAAGGAATCGAACCCGGGTCTTCATGTATGCCAGGCAAACACTCTACCACTAGGCCAAACTCCAGGACCAAAACTACATGGTTTTATGACTTCACTCATTGTGAAGTTTCTCACTTTTACCACATACTTTTGTTTGTTGTGTTATGTGGTACTGGGTCTTGTACTTGCTGGGTAGGTGTTTTACCATTTGACCCAGGGCCCCAGCCCTCTTTTGCTTTATTTTTCAAATAGGGCCTCATATATATGTATATACACACACATATTGCTCAAGCCAACCTGGAGCCTGATTCTCCTACTTATATAACTCAGCTTTCTGGGTTGAAAATGTGGTCTTGCTTAAACTGAGATCCTCCTGTATCCCACCTCTCAAGTAGCTGGGATTATAGTTATGAGACACTACACACAACCACTGCAACCCAACTTCTTCGAGCATCCAACTAAGCCAGATCCTTCATAGATGGTAGGTTTGCAAAATCTGTGATGTTCCCTGGAGATGAGGCTCTTGGGACTTCCAAGTTAGCAGGACAAACTTTCCTTGAAAGATTTCAGGACAGAGTTTTCAAGTCAGGACTCTCATCACCTTCAGCCTCTACCCAGATATTCTACCCGGGGGAGATGTTCTAAGAAGTCAGAAGTGGCATCCATCTGTGTATAGATGAAGTAAAACACAAGTGACAGGATGGGCAGCTGACTAAAGCTGGGTCAAGGCTGTCCAGCCACCAGGGAGGAAGTGACTCAGAGGCAAAGTCTCTTCTGTAACATTCCACGCAGGAGGGCTCTCTTGAAATCTGATCTTCACACAGAGCTGACTCACTGGCTTCCTCCTCCCCCAGCGTCAAGAGTTGCCTTTCTTCCCACTGCTCTGCTGAACAAGTGCAGAGATTGCTGGTTTCAAGGTAGATTGTTGAAAATGCCTCTTGTTTCTCATTTCTATTTTTAGGATGTCACTGACTTGCTGAGTCATATTTGGCAAGTTCAGAGTCTCTCTTCTCCCAATTTTTTCTACCCGGAAAAATATAGTTTATGAAAAAGTCTAAGACATTTTATTTGGAAAAGGTAAAACAATAACTATATAAATAATAGTGTTATTCACCAAATGGATTTGCCTGTGCATAGATCAATTAAAACATCTCTCTTGCAATAAAAATATTTTGATCTAACTTTTTTTTCTTTTCTTTTTTAATTTTAATTTTTATGTCAGTTCTGAGTCTTCTTTTTTTTTTTTGCCAGTCCTGGGCTTGAGCTCAGGGCCTGAGCACTGTCCTTGGACTTTCTCAAGACTAGAGCTCTACCACTTGAGCCTCAGCACCACTTCCGGCTTTTTTCTACGTATGTGGTACCGAGGAATCGAACCCGGGTCTTCTGCATGCTAGGCAAGCACTTTAACCTCTAGGCCAAACTCCCGGCCCCAGTTCTGAGTCTTGAACTCAGGGCCTAGGCTCTGTCCCTAAGCTTTTCATTCAAGACAAGGTGTCTGCCAATTGGGCCACAGCTCCAGTTCTGGCTTCTTGGTGGTTAATTGGAGATAGAGTCTCATGAACTTTCTTGCCCAGCCTAACTTCTTATCATGATCCTAAGAGCTAAGATTACATGCATGAGCTACCCTCACCTGGCTAATCTAATTTATTCTTTACTAGGATGAGAACTCTTGGAAAACAGATTGTTTCCACATTTTCCTCCCAACACGCAGCAGGACATGCTATAATGAAGCCAGGTATCTTTCACCTGGTGCTTGAGCCAATGAGAATCCACACAGGTGGTCTTAGAAGTGTCCTGAAGCCTTGTGAGTGCATTTGGGCTTCTTCTGAGGTGCAAATCCATGTCATTCATCTGTTTTTCAAAGATGTGATTCGATAAAAAGGGTTTAAAAATCATCACGTGCATCTATCAAACAAGTAATTGAAAGACTGTTACTTTTCTAGCTCTAAGGTAAGCTACCAATCCTGATCTCCTCAAGGTACCAGGTACCAGGGTTCTGGAGGAATCTATGCAGTTTCATAATATGTGTCTGGACCACTTTAATACCAAATTCAAGGGGCAGAAATAAAAAGAAGAGGGAAAATTGAGCATTACAATTATTTTGCTGGCACTGATACAAGAGGCAGGCTCTCATTTAATAATTATAGCCTTCCCCTAGCCTAGATGATACACCTAAGTTATTGACTTTAGTAACAATCAAATGATTGTAAAGCTCTTGATAGTGTATCTTGAAAAGAAACTAAATAAATATTTGATGGTGCTAAGAAGGAAACAGGATGAAGTAAAAATGAAACAGTATGAAGATATTGTTACAAAAGCTTTGCAAAAGATTAATTTTGTCAACTGTTTTTTTTTTTTGACTCCAGGCCTTGCACTGGATAGGCAGGTTGTCTACCATTGCGCCACATCCCTAGTAATTTTGTCAAATAGTTTAAGAATAAGGACAAATGTGACTTCTAAACTGATCACCTTGTAAATTCTAAAAAGTGCCAAATGTATTAAAGAGCCCAATTAAAAGTATTTTTCCTAATTTTATTTTGTTTTATTTATTTAAAAAAATCTATTTATCCTTGATAAATGAAGTGGCTTGGAGGTTGGGACCGTATATTTTGATTTCTCTTTCTAATGTCTGTAATATTGAGCACAAAGATCTTATTTTTATTACTGCTGGGTGCCAGTGGCTCATACCTAAAATCCTAACTGCCTGAGAGGCTAAGATCTGAGTGAGGATGATGATTCAAAGCTAACCTGGGCAGTAAAGTCTATGAGACTCTCATCTACAATTAATCACCAAAAAGCAGAAGTGGAGTTGTGGTTCAAGTAGTAAAGTACCAACTTTGGGTAAAAAAGCTAAGGGACAGTGGGCCTAGGCTCTGAGTTCAATCCCCAGAACCAGCACAAAAGAAAGAAAAAGAGGAAGCAAGGAAGGAATAAAAGTAGGGGAAAGAAACACTATTACTGATAGAGATGAATGAGAAGTGTAAAGAACTAGTTATCAGACTCTGTGAGATGTTGCATTTCTCATTAATTTACCTAATTTTTATGGACTTGTACATGATGCCTACATCAACTTCAGAACTAGAATCCAGGGTATTATGTAATGTGGAGACTTGTTTGCCATACCTCCTTCTTGCTTTTGCAACATAAAGTCACTCTACTATAAAATTTCAAAAATCTACCTGGGTGTTGGTGGCTCATGCCTGCAATCCTAGATGTTCAGGAGGTGAGATCTAAGGACTGAAGTGTGAAGTCAGCCTGGGAAGGAAAGTCTATGAGACTTTTATCTCCAATTAACTACTAAAAAGTTGGAAGTGGTGCTGTAACTCCAGTGGTAGAGCACTAACCTGGAGAAAAAATGCTCATGGATAGGGCCTAGGCCCTGAATTCAGGCCTGCCCTACCCACACAAAAAAAGCTAAGACTTAAAAGTCCAGGGGCTGTGGGTGTAGCTCAGTGGTAGAACTATTGCCTAGAACTCACAAGGCCCTCAGGGTTTGATCACCAGCACTAGAAGTAGAAACAGTGATGATGATAATGGTTTATAGGTTTCATTTTATAGAATTTTAATTTTTCACTCTAATATTTTAAAACAGATTCAGAAAATCCATGAAACAAATGCATAGCTTTGATTGTTACACGGGAACATCGTTATAACCAGTACCAAAGTCAAGAAATAGAATTTGGCCAACCACCCCGGAAACTCCTTCATGTTCCCTGTTCCCATTACAGTCACCCCTCCTTTCTCACTCTTCATGCCAAGAAAGTATTATCCTGACTTTTTACAGCAGTGGTTCTCAAGTGTGGTCTCTGAGCCAGAAGTTTCCCTGTGTTCTGGGATTATGATGCCAATGCAAATTCTGGGCCCCAGCATGATCTGAAGAAGCTCTTGGTATGAAGCCGAGCAATTCATCTTTTAAGAAACATTCCAGGTAATTCTTACATGTGTTTACAGCTTGAAAATCATTATTGATAATGATCACTTCCTTGTGTTTATTGTGTTCTCATCAAAGTATGCACCTCTATGTACTAGTTTGTTCTTATTTTTCAAATAAGAACAAGTCTCTGTTAATACAAAGTTTTCTCCTTCAGCTATTTCTTTTTATTACAGTGTATCCGTTAAGGGCCTCTGGCCAATTGGCCTATAACATTTTCCACTATCTGGATTTTACTGATGACAGGTTCAATGGTGAAGTCCAACAGACTCTTCTGTCCTTTGTATTCCCTGAAAATTGACCCTCCCCCCTCCATCCAGAGGTTTATTTGGCTTTCAGATTGATTGACCTTCTTGACAAGACTACAGGCTGAGTTCTGTTCTCTCCTCAGGAGGTACATAATGTCCGCTTGTCATTCTTTTGGGGACATGAAGAGTGGCTGATAATGCCTAAATCCATTAACTCATTAAGGGTTGCAAAATGATGATGATCTTCTAATCCTACCTTTTTTCATTTATTAGCCAAAATATATTCATAAAGAGATGTTACCCTCAATAACTAATCCAGTGGTAGGAGTTACAAAGCAAAGTCAATAATCTCTTGATTCTTTCCTAATTTTAAATCACTTTTCAAGATAACAAATTCGTTCCCTGTCATCGCCAATTATTTTCTGTTTAATTGTGGACTTGAGGAATTAAGAACATTTGATAGGATTTCAAATCCATTGTAAAGGTTCCCTCTTGGGTTAGTGAAAGACACTTCATGTTGGCTCCTGAGTCTTTTGTTGTTGTTGTTGTTCTGGTCCTCAGGATGAACTCCTAGCCTGTGCACTGTCCCTGAACTTTTGTACTGAGTCCTTTCGAGGGGACTATCTAAAAGGGGAATGTGCTCCAGGCTTACTGGGTACATTTCCTACCCTAACTCACTTCTTCAAGAAGCTTAGTTTCTTTTAGAGTGAGGCTTTTTCAATGGACAAAGTGGAAATTCTGTGTGTATTATGTACAGTACTATGTAACAACTCATCTCCCAGCATAACAACTTGAAACAATAAATCTTTATTATATCAAACAGCTTCTACAGGACAGAAATCTCAGAGTAGTTGACATGCTGGTTTGATTTAGCTTACAGTTATCTTATGAGGTTGTAGTCAAGATGTCAGCCAGGCTGGCCTCACTTGGGACATTCCCTTCCAAGGTAGCTTCTCTAAAGCCTGGCAAGTGGTTTATGCTGGCTGCTGGCAAGAAGCCAAAGCTGCTCACCACAAGATCTCTCCCACAGGGCTTCTCAAATGCCCCAATGATATAACAGCTGGCTTTCCCTAAACAGGGTGAGGAATGAGAACATGGCAGAAACCATAGTGGTTTTATGATGTATTCTTATTAATCCCAGGCTATACATGGGTCAGGAGAGGAGGTAAGGATACAAAACAGCACAAATACCTGAAGGAAATGACTCTTAGCAACCAACAGTCTGTTTGGTATTTAAAAATAAAAGTTGGCCAGGAATTGGCATCACACCTGTAATTCTGGCTATTCAAGAGGCTGAGATCTGAAGATTGCAGTTTGAAGCCAGCCTGGGCAGGAAAGGCCATGAGATTTTTGTCTCCAATTAACCACCCAAAAGTTGCATGTGGGCTGTGACTCAAGTGGTAGAGCACCTGCCTTGTGTGAAAAAGCTCAGGGATAGCACCCAGACCCTAAGTTCAGACTGTAGGACCAGAACAATTTTTTTTTCAATTGCTCATAAATTCACAGTAATATTTCCACAAAATTCAGTGTTTTCCTTAGCTTATTCTATACTATAACTAAGCTTCTTTCTTTCATAACAAGCACTGTAGCAATGAGAATATTTCATAATTGCTTTTTATTTTTATGTTAGTTTAGGCCTTCAATTAAACATGCAAGGCATTTTGGAGGGAAAGCATCTGGGAAGTATAAATAGGATCAAAACAAGAATAGTGAATATTGGAAAAATAAGGCAGAAGGACAGCAAATTCCAGGCCAACCTGGCTATTCCACTAGATTCTGTCTCAACAGAATGAAAGAAAAAAATGTAGCATGGAATTAATGTAAGTCTACATCACAATAGGGGGCTAGAGAAAGGCTGGACAGAAAGACTGAGGCTCAATTCAAAGAATATTTTGGCAACACAAAGGCAAGGGTCTGCAGTAAAGTACCTAGTTTGTGGTCATTTATTGGCTGGAAGCAGCCCTGGGGGTGTGGCCTCAGTGCTAATCCAAAAGGCAGAAGGTGGTGTTGGTTGTTTGTGCTACCCAAGCAGTACCTAAAATGTGTGTGAACTGTACACGTTTCTGGTTGCTACAGCTTCATCCTACATCATATATACAGACTCAGGAGTAAAAGTAATATTATCACCATCAAAATGACCATTGAAGATGTAATGGACACAGATTGCTTTAGCTAAAAAGCACTGCCTTCTTACTTGAACCCATGAATGGGCCAATAGCAATGAAAAAGCTTGGCATTCCTGCCTCCATTTTGTATCCATTTTGGCTCTAAGTCATTCTTTCAGCAGTCACTTTGCAATCGCCTTGGATTCCAGGAAAGGTAGGATTGATTGATAACATTTTTACAAGGAAGGATGGAGGAAACTACCCACAAAAAGAGTGATGACAGAGCCTCCACAGGACAGACCATCTATTAGGCTACAATGACTTACTGATCCTGACCAGATCGCTCCCCAGAAGTGAGGACAGCAATGACAATTCCTCCAGAACCCCTTTCAAAACTAGTGCTGAAAACTAGTACTGAGTACTGAAAAACTACTTTGGCCAGGACTGTTTAATCATTATGCATGATTCCAGATTCTTCCCCCAAAGCCTTAATTAGGTATCTTTCTCTTCCCTCCCTCCCCTCGCCCTCCCTTTCTCCCTCCCTTTCTCCCTCCCTCCCTCCCTCCCCTCCCCTCCCCTCCCCTCCCCTCCCCTGCCCTCCCTCCTCTCTCTCTCTCTCTCTCTCTCTCTCTCTCTCTCTCTCTCTCTCTCTCTCTCTCTCTCTCTCTCTCTCTCTCTCTCTCTCTCTCTCTCTCTCTCTCTCTCCAGGACTGCTAAGCAGGCACTTTGCTGACCAATGAGCCACACTGCCAGCCCTTTTGCATTGGTTATTTTTGAAATGTGTCATGCTTTGTGCCTGTGCCAGTCTGGGATGTGATAATCAAAAATCCAAAAAAAAAAAAAAAGGCAAAAGGTATGGTTCAATAATAGAGTGTGTGTCTAGCAAGTGCAAGAGTCTAAGTTCAAACCCCAGTACTAAAAGCAAACAACAACAAAATACAGCAACAAAAAAAGAGGATGGTTTTTATAGATGCTATCCTATAGACACCCCTTCTAAATGTATAGCGTATAGTAATTTGATTGTATACTGTATTATAACTTATTTAAAATGTTCATGTTTTTACAAATCCTTCTGTCAGGTTAAAATTACACACATTCACTATCTTGACTATTTCCTTTGCCTTTACCACAGTCAGTTAAAAATTAAAGTGACTCAATGTGTTCTTTCATATTAAAGAAGTTGAAATTTGGAAACACAGTCTGGTTACTTATCCTGCTATAAATAAAATGTAATCCATCTATGACCCTGAATTTATGACTTTGAATCTATTTAGCCTCACATGTGGTCTCCAAGTCCAAACTAGTTAATCCAGAATTCAGCAAACAGATGACACACCCATCTTCCTATGTGGTGGTAATTCATAGGTGAAGACTTTAGCTAAAATAGAACACTCTGAGCAAGATTAGAAGACTTTGGAGCTGGCTCTTTGTATAACCCAAGTATCTGTTAGAGATACTTCAGTGGGGAATGTTTGAGAGGCACTAATCTATATTTAGCTCAGGTATGAAGGGGGAAATTTTCAGCTTTCTAAACATCATTTAAATAACAACGTGTTAAGATTCATAAAGAAGCTAGTGCAGCAGAACAATTATTCCAGTGTCTCAGGCTTTACTCTGGGATTTGTGTCTTCCCTCACATTCCCTACTCATGGCCCCAGAGTTTTCACAATACCAAATGTCTCTGTAAATCAGTTAAGTATACAGATATAAATCCAGGCAAACTCACAATCGTGAGAAGAATTCCACTAGGATTCCCAAGATGAGAGCTCTCTGTGAGAAAGTACCCCTGGATTTTTTTTCATAATTCACCCTTGGATGACTAAAGTTATACAGGATTTCTTTGGCTTCCTACATGAGAACCTCTGATTACCTTTTCTCTTGCTTCCTTGAACTATACTAATGGTGCTGGCTTTGTAGAGGCTGGTGGTCTGGCTCCATGTTCTTATCAGGTAGCCATGGAAATGACTCTAAGAAGTCTTGGTAGGCAAGGCAACTCTTCCTTGGCATGGCATAATAAACTGTCATTGCAGAGAAATCTACAGTCAGCATCCAGTCCTAGACTCAATCCTAGCTTGTCCCTTAAACTTAAAAAGGATAAAAAAGCAAACGGGGGGCCAGGAGTTTGGCCTAGTGGTAGAGTGCTTGCCCAGCATGCACGAATACCCGGGTTCGATTCCTTGGTACCACATACTTAGAAAAAGCCAGAAGTGGTGCTGAGGCTCAAGTGGTAGAGTTCTAGCCTTGAGAAAAATTCAAGGACAGTGCTCAGCCCCTGAACTCAAGCCCAGGACTGGCAAAAAAAAAAAAAAAGCAAACGGGGTTCTGGTGTTGACTCTGGATTTCTCCTCTGGGCTATACTCTTCCCACTCAAACCAAACACTTCCCACTGGCTAAGGGGAAAAAAAATCTGGTGTTAAAATATAATCAGACTTGTAAAACAGAATGTGGGGTGATTAATTATAAGAAAGATTTTTCATTTTCCAAGAGGAGCATTTGCCAATGGATTTCCTTTAAATAACGAATTCCTTTGGTGTGCTTGTAAGGAGATATGATTGACAGCAGCATGACGCTTGTGGAGCTTTTATGGAAGCACATCCCCATCCATGCCTTTTGGGTAACCTTACTGGATAAGGACAGTGGTGATTCAAGTGCATGGAGGTTGCATTAAAATAGCTTCTCTAGTCAAAGTGGGGAGAAAGCATCCCCGAATATCCTGTCGCTGGCTCAAATGTTATAAAACTAGGCAATGTCCTTGTCCCCTCCTGTTCAGCCAATGCTTGTTTAATTAGCTTTGGCTTCCAGCTACAATCACAGGAGTAAATGTTTAATCTTGAAAGTCAATCAACTATATTGAATTCCCAGTTATACCACTTATAACTTTGGGGGAAGTTA
The DNA here is from genome assembly GCF_031878675.1 of Megascapheus bottae. Lineage (NCBI taxonomy): Eukaryota > Metazoa > Chordata > Mammalia > Rodentia > Geomyidae > Megascapheus > Megascapheus bottae. Next base: position 9,783,618 of record NC_143522.1, read on the forward strand.
TTTAACCACTTTGAGCTTCTGTTTTTTCTCATCTGGGAAATGGATAAGAGTACTGAGTATGATATAATACACTAAATGTGATGATATATGAAATATATCATCTGTCTGCCACAGACTAAGTTAGTAACTGCTGTTAATAACTGTTAGATGAGCAGGGTGCTATCACAAAGGCCCAGGAAATAGGAGAACAGATGTCTCCTTCTATTCTGATTACATGATCCATGAACCAGGAGAAGGCTCAATATGTAGCTTTTCCTGGTGATTTAATTAGCACTGAGAGAACCATCTATATTAGACTAAACTTCAGACTTATACTTTCAGCTCTTCTATCCTTAAATGGTCAGTTTTCAACAACTCATCTGGTACATCACATCATTTACTGCAAAGGACAAAGGACAGGTCATTCTCCCAAGTGACTCCATGGAGGTTTTTGTTAATTAACATCAGAAAATCTTTTAGTAATAAATTACAGGTTTTTTTAAAAGTGATTAGAACAATTGGAACAATTGTTCAGTCCTGTCTTTTTAAAGGTTTCTTGGTTATTATTTCTCCTCTAACTGATCACTGTGATTCTCAAAGTTCACCAGATTAGCAGCAGCTTCCTTTGAGAATGCGAGAAATGCTGATTCTCAGGTCCCACCCCAGACCTATCACACACAGTGATCTGTGTTTTGATAAGCCCGTGGAGTGATGGATGATCCATGACATGGAAGGTATAGGAAGGTATATATTCGTGCTTCCTACTGCATCTAATGTCCTCCATTCCTGACAGACATTGTTAATGAAGCGGGGCATCTCTCCTATTGAGTCTGGATGAGATCGTAGAGCCCTTTTCAACACAGTGGCCAGTATCCCTCCAAATCTATCAGAGTTGGCATGACTACCTAAAGTTTAATGGTGAAATGTCTCAAGCAAATATTCATTCAGATAGTTGAATTTCCCCCAGAGGAATATACAGTTTAAAGAGGAAGTTGAGACCCTACAGACAATAAGAAAATAAGTCATGTTGATTTTTATGCTTGGTTGCCATAACACATGGAATTTCATTGTAACAGTACATGGTCAGCCTCCATGTACTTGCCATTGAAACCTTGTCCAAGTATCTTAGTAGATCAACTTAGAAAGTATGAAGTGTTCATATCATCTACCTAGTTTTAGTTGGTATGGGGACATTCATATACCAGGGCTCTAGGAAAGTGTGTTGAACCGTTCTGTATAGCTCGCAGCTATAGAGAAATATAGTACACTAAATGATTCTCATTATCTAAGTAAAAGAAAGTATTCTCATTCTTTCACACAAGCCTCTGCCCTGGACTATAGATACCAAGATTCATAATGGCATGACCATACTTGTATTCATATCATCCAGTAAGAATTCAACATGTCTCTTTTTACTTCTTTTATATAAAACATTAGTCATCAGTATTCAGTGTAAGTTCCCATAGAGCATAAGATCAACCCATATTCAGATCTGTCCTATTTCATCACTGTCCACTTGTGTTACTGGTTCATCATTCAGTGTATGAAAATTTCTAAAATTTCTTATTTAACAAATGAAACTTCATTTATCTCTGGCCACGTTGCCTAATCCATTGAAGTTAACTTGCTACAAATCTTCTTTGAGTGAGGTTACTTCCTTAATGGCATTTCTGACAGATGGCTATTGCTGTTAATACATCAGTTGATATTCTAGGATATAAATATTCAAAGCAATTCACTAAGAATTTATTGTCATCTATTACATGCTGAGAATAATGTGGATTGAGCTTCAATGCATGCTGGGAGTTGTCATCTAAGAAGAAGACTTGAGCTGAAACCAGCTAGAATCATATATAGTCCAAACTCCAAACCAAAACACCTGATTGAAAAAGTTAGAATGGGACATGATGCAGGGTTCCTGAGCCAACAGTACTAGTTCTTTGAGGTTAAGTCTCAGTCCACGATCAAGGACATCTGTTTGAGATTCCTGAAAGTTATAACTAGGAGCCATGTCTAAAGAAAGAGACTAGCACAAACTAGGTGAATTCACAGCTTCTGTTAGACTTCAGTTCTGGTGGGAATCCAGTGGGAATGGGTTCCAGCTGTTTAGGTGTAGGGAGAACATCTGTAGTAGGATATGTGTGTTTCTATCCAAAGACTAATTTTATCCCTAAGTAAACAACATATTCAGTATAGGACTTCAGAGTTTCAAGCTTCACAATAGCAGATATAATAATATGTTCCCCTAGCATCTAGCCCCAGGCAATGGACCATGAAAAGAATAAGCTAGCCTCAGCAATCCTGTTGCCTGAAATCTTAACCAGGTGACATGTGGCACAGTGGTAACCAATGACACAGAGAAGGTGCTGGAGATGGTTTAGGGGAATCTTGCATTGCTGAAAGGAGCAAAACTGGCATAGTCTTACATCCTCTGTTCACGACAAAATTTAGCCAGTGGGGAAAAAACCAAGAAAACCACAAAGATATCAACTCTGCCCTCATGGAAGCACCAGATTAATGTTAGAAAACCTCATATGGCTGAGCTGCTATGTAGGAATGATAACGCCTTTTGTTTAAACTATTGATCATCTAGTATTCATGGTGGATAGCATTGCTAGTTAAAACCCTGCTCACTGTGGGAGTGGAAATCCTAACCACTACCACATTCAGAGCCTGCAGCTGAGCATATGTGTGGCAGAAGAAGCAACAGACGTGGCACACTGTAATGACATGCAGGAGAGCAGACTGTCAACATGGTCTGATCAGACCCCATTTGAGATGTTAGCTGTTGTGCAGAAAACAATGTCTCAAGATGGCCATTATCTAAGATCAGTCTAGAATGGGTATTGCAAAGCTGTCATGGAAGAGAAGGTCAAAGTGAGAGAATTCTAGCATCTGGAATGGTGGCATGTGGTAAGACAACATTCCTACATTGAGTGAGGGCTTCTATGTATTTCGATGGGCTCTAGATTGAGTTAGAGCTGGTGTTAATCTAGGCCAAGCACTATAAACTACGATAGTGACAGAGCTAGCAAATCTCACTGCTTCTCATTGTCCTTATCCTTCAAATGAAGGTAATCATACACTACTCACCTCGCATATGTAAACAAGCCACATGAAATAATCCCTGTAATGAATTTAACTCAATGTAAAACACATACTTAATAAAGGGTATTTGTTCTATTTGGTAGTTAAATACATGGTAGTTAAATACATGGGTTTAAATTTTGCACTCCTTCTTTCCTGCCTATGTAATCTTACATCTCAGTTGCTTTGTCTGTAAAGTGGGAATTAATGATAACACCATCCTTAAAGGATGATTGTGAAAAATCATTCAAATGATGCATGTAAAATATTTGCAAAATTAATTGCTAGGCTTGGGATGTGACTTAGTAGTAGAGTGCTTGCCTGGCATTCAAGAAACCACGGGTTCAGTTCCTCAGTACCACATAAACAGAAAATTCTGGAAGTAGCACTGTACTAGCCTTGAGCAAAAGAAGCTCAGGAACAGTGCCCAGGGCCTGAGTTCAAGCCCCAGGACTGGCAAAAAGAATTAATTGCTGAATAAACGTGAGACATCATTATTACTAACTACTTCCTGAACAACATAAAAGATGTTTGTGATTTAATTCTTGTTCTCAAAATGCTATTTTAGTTGCTAAAAACTAAGTCATGTGCAAGAGCACACACCTATTGTTCCAGGTTCTTGAGAGACTGAGGCAAGATCATTGAATCCTTGAATTTGAAACTAGTCTGGGAAATATAGTGAGACAAAAACCAAAGTGAGACAGAACAAAAGGAGGAGCTGGGTATGGTGGCTCAAGCCTATAATCCTACCAACTTGGGAGACAGAAACTAGGGATCACAGTGTGAGGTTAGCCTGGGTAAAAAGTCCATGTGACTCCAGCTCACCCACTGGCTGGGCACAGTAGTGAATGCCTGTCATCCTTGAAACCTGAGGAACCACAACAAAATCATAGCCCAAGCCAGCCTTGGCACAGAGTGAGACTCTACCTTAGACATAACCAATGCAAAAAGAGGCTGGAAGCATGGCTCAAATATAAGAGTACCTGCTTTTAGAAATCAAACTCAAGGCCCTGGGTTCAATCATCCCCAGAACAAACAAGCAAACTGAGGGAAGGAAGGGGAGAGAAAGAGCGGGAAGTAAGAAAGGAGGGAAAGAAGGGAGGCAGGGAGGGAGATAAAGAAATAACTATATAAGTGCAAGAAGAGCACTGGAGATAGAAAGGATGGAAAGAACACCTAAGTTAGTTTGAAGCTGGGCTTTATGTGATAGGTAGAGAAGAGATACTGAAAGGAATGGAAGACAGATTATGTTACCCACTTGGCATCCTTTCCTCTGATATCTCTGTTTAGTCAAAGAACCTTGCATGAGGCCTTTCGTATCACAGTGGTTCTGACTGGTCTCTTCCTTTTCTAAACCAAGGCATTTGTCACCTGTAACACTAGCACAAACATCACGTATCTTCCAGCCGTTGGGCTCCCAAGACCACTTATCTGGTCCCAACTTTTCTCTCTCTTTTCCAGTGCAACCCAGGTCTTCCAGGGGAAAATAAAAACAACAGGTGCAAAGCCCAGAGACACACCAGGATGTGACATTCAAAAAATGGCTTGTATGTCAGTGATCTTGTCTTTTACAGGGGAAAACAAGCCTAAAAAATCAGAATCTAAAACTATTTATCCAGAGTAAAACATTAACATATTTTTGCTTCATCAATATGAATTACAATCTATTACAATCTAAGTGTGTTCTCTCAGACTCTTGTTAGAAATCTCAGACTGTAAACAATCGTGATGTATCAGTCTACTAAGTTATATAAGTAGCTTCATGCCTAATGTCTTCGCTTCTTAGGGAAGCAAAGCTAGATTAGAAGCGTCTATAAACCTGCTAAATTGGAAACATTTCCCTTTTTCTTCTGCCTTTCCTTTGTGACCCAACACTGTTATAAATCACAGTCTTTTCTGACTGGTGTTTGACAAGTTTCCAAGGTAAGTTATCACTGACTTTAACTGCTTGCCTTACAAATGATAGCCCAAGTCATTTGGAATTCATCCCCCTGTCACTAAGCTCTACTACAACTTCTTCTTAACATGCACAAGAGCTATTGCTCAAAGAGGTTCTCTCTACCACTCATCTTCCCCTCTAGCCCTTCAAGCTTCACCTCCATTCAGCAATTTATTTACATGCTGGACATTGTTAGATAAACAAATATTTGAATAATGAGACTGTATGCTTTCTCTTTTTTATTTAAATTATTTTTCTAAACTTTATTCTGGGTTTCACTAATGTCTTGCTTGGGGAGTTGTACTAAAAGATGGTGAATGAGTCATAAATAAATAAATATACTATATAACGTATTGGCTTCTCCTTTATTTTTCTAAGTGGCAGAGGTGTTGGTTAACTCCCCCCAGATTCCCAGTGTCTCCCATTCAGGCTGAGTCTTACTAAATGCTGTAACCACTTGATGAATCAGTTCCATGAAAGATTAAAGATGACCACATAGTCTTTACTATATAGGCAGGTGATATACTTGCTTGATCAATAGACAATAACAGAAGTGATGTGCCCTTTACTTAGGCCAGGTCTGAAGGGATTGGTAGCTTCAGGTTTTGTCCATCGGAACACTTTGTCTGGAAGCCCTGTGTTAAAAGTCTGACTACGGCAAGGCTAGAGAAGTGGTCCAGCAGAGTTCAACCTCCTATCCACTGCTGACAATGTGCATGTATGTGAGTGAAGGCTCCAGACTTCCAGCAAGATACTCCTTGGAATGGGACAATTGCCTGTCTGGGTCTTCCCAGAATTCTCTGACCCATAAAATCGTAAGATATAATCAATGGTTGTTGTTTTAACTCTCGAGTTTTAGAGTAGTTTGTTACGTGGTGTAAACAGAACAAAATCCTGTGGGATCAACTTATGCATTCAGAAAGTGTTACTCAACTGACTAGTGCAGGAAGGTCTGTGTGTGATCAGGTAAAGATGTGTGTGGAAGGGCAAGATGCAAGTGAGATTAGTACAGGTCATGATAGCCTAAAATGCTATTTTTCATTCTTTGTGCTCCTGGGCAGTGAAGGCTAGGGGACCAGAGTGGCCTCAGTAAATAGGGACTGTATTTAGCACTTGGAACCCAAGACTGCTGAATCTATGCAGTTCTCCCTTGTGACTATTGGGAGAGTCCCAACATTCTCTCCAGAGTTCAACCACTGGATAGAAGTGATATTTCCAACACAATAGGCTTAGCTGGAAATTAGAAATTAGATCTATAACTAAATGAACACCGTGGAAGGCAGACAAAATTTTTCCTTACCCTAATGGTAGATCCAGAAAAATATGTTGAAAAAATAGAAATATGGATGAGGCAAACTATAAGAGACATCTGAGCAGATAGAAGTAGGCCAATGAAAACTCATTTACCTTGTGTGTACTTAGAACTTATGATTTAGGGACCTGGGAAACATGTTAACTAGCATTTTATTTTTTTAAAAAACTTAAGGGAACAATTCTAGAATAAAATAATGACAAGATAATGTCTTAATGTGAAAATCCTTAGGAAGGGATTTTTCAAATATGAAGAAACTTCAATATCAGCTCAACACCTGGCAAGTGATTTTGACTTATTTCTAAACGGTTTTCTTGTAGTAAAATGATACGTCTCTGCTCCCTTCATGAAATTATGTGGGCTGAACTTTAGAAGAGGAGATGAGAAGGAGATTTAGAAAAAAAGAAAAATAATATGCAATTACTAAGTAGCACCTGATTTTGAGAAATGTGGAATAGAAAATCATCCATTTTAAAATGTATAACTCTCTTTTTAAAAATTAAACCAATCATTCTTCCAGTTATCCAAATACTGATGGTTAAGTTTATATAAAAATTATTGGGGTTATAAAAGGCAGGCAAGTAAACCAGCAAGTCATGTGAATAGCAGCTCTAAGAATTCAATATCAACACTGATTCTGTTGCTTCTTTGACTGACCATAATCCCATCAGAAGACTCCAGATGTGAGAGCTGGGCAGAATGACTGATGGTCAGGTGACATCTTTGGCATCAGAGGCATAATGGAGCTCAAAAAAGTAGCACAGATGGGTGACAGATCAGTGGGCCAAAGGCAATGTTTGAGACAGCTCTGTGGAGCCATCAGCAAGCACATGATAGTGGTTAGCCACTGTTACCTAGAACACAAAGGAATAGCACTTCTTTTGCCTAATTTAATGGGCAGTGCCCAGGATGACACCACTGTTTCCCAAAATTGGCCTTGTAGACCTCTGGCAGCACCATCTATGAGGGTCCAGACTTGGGACGGAGCCCGGCTTAGGAATCCACATTTTAACAGGTGCTCTGAAGGTTTCTACTACAAATTCCATAACTATGGATTGCAGTACTCTGTGGTATTATGGATTGTCCATAAACATGCTTCACCCTCAGTTCCTTTGTTGACTGTCTCTCTCCAGAAACATACCCTCCTTTTCTCATGGCAGAGGTCAAGATACATGGGCTTCTCTGGGCTTCTTGATCTCTTCTGTGAACTCTAATTATATGAAGTAATCCTGTCTTATCCTATTTTGCGGCCTCTTTCATGTGTGCAGTAAATCCCCCTTTATGGCTCAATTCCATTAATTCCTGCCCAAGGCAGAAAGAAGCCACTTTCAAAGGATTCTTTCTCTGGCAACTCCTTTCTCCTAGCTATTTTTCAAAGTGTTTTTGCATCTTGCTTTCCAAGAAAAAAAGAGTCCTAGACCTTTGACAGGAAGTCCTGAGGTTCTGACAACCTGGCAGGAAGCATACAGTCATAATGCCACCTCTGAAACTGCACTGGTTTCACACTTGGGATCTCATGAGACACAAGACTTCTCTCTGTTTATTACTTTGATTTTTACCTCTACATCATCCCTCCTGGTATGAAAATTACACTGAAAACAATATTCCCATCTTCCCCAATTATAATCTTAAGGATTGAAATGCATTCTGATGCTTTTTTTTTTTGCCAGTCCTAGGCTTTGAACTCAGTGCCTGAGCACTGTCCTTGGGTATTCTCAAGGCTGGAGCTCTAATACTTGAGCTACAGCATCACTTCTAGCCTTTTCTGTGTATGTGATATAAGGAATTGAACCCAGGGTTTCATGCATGCTAGGCAAGCACTCTACCACTAGGCCCCACTCCCGGCCTTACGATGCTTCTTATGTAACTCCCTCAACCTATATCTTTCTTCTTTGCTCTTTCTCTCTCTTTTCCTGGAGAATTGCCAGCACTTTAGTCTTTTCACTGTTATTCAATGCTATTGTAGGCAGCTTATCCCCAGACTCCTGGGCATAGCTCATTGAGCCAGAGGTGAGCCCAACTTTAAGGTGGATTGGTCAGATACTTTTTCCACAAGTATTTTGAGGACTTTCAAGACTTTTGAGCTTGGACTCAATCCAGGAGTTATTTTCTTTCTGTGAACTAGAAACATGGAGAAAATGGATCTGTAGAAAGAGAGTAGGATGCTGTAGTAGCAGATGCAGAGAGAGAGAGACAATAAGTGGTAGAATTTGGTGGGACTGTATTACTAGCCAGGTATATTTTGGAACTTAGAATAAAATTACTCTTAATTTATTAGATGACCTTGATTTATGTTAAACCAGTTAGAGAGAGCCCAACAAATCTGGAAAAACAAAGAGAACAAGGGAAACAGGATTGTAGATGGCCTAGTCTAGGTAGCTAGTCCATAGGGTCTAACAGAACGTGTATTAGCTCACTTATTATCAAGATTCCATGTCTTTAAAAAGCAATCATTGCTATTATTATTTTTTTTGCCAGTTCTGGGCCTTGAACTCAGGGCCTGAGCACTGTCCTAGGACACTTTTTTTGCTCAAGGCTAGCACTCTGCCACTTGAGCCACAGTGCCAGTTCCAGCTTTTTCTGTGTATATGGTACCAAGGAATCAAACCTAGGGCTTTGTGTATACTAGGCAAGCACTCTACCACTAAACCATTCCCAGCCCCTGCTAGTATTATTATTATTATTTTTGCCAGTCCTGTAGCTTGAACTCAGGGCCTGAGCACTGTCCTTGGGCTTTCTCAAGGCTAATGCTCTACCACTAGAGCCACAGCACCACTTCCAGCTTTTTTCTCTGTATGTGGTACCAAGGAATCAAACCCAGGTCTTCGAGCATGCTAGGAAAGCACTCTACCACTAGGCCAAACTCCCATCCCCTGTCCCCCCCCTGCTATTATTATTTTAAAAGCTAAAATATCTATACCTAGATGAGATGTTAAGTAACTTTTCCCAAAGCTATTCTGCTACTAGACTTAGAGGTGAATGTGGGATGTGTGGCTGGATCAATTTGACCTCATCCTGTGGAATTACATGCTCATAGGTGGGGATATTCAGGAATCTCTTCATTTCTGTTCCTGTACCATCAAGCTAGACTGCAGGGATGGGAATGAATCCTATAGGCCCATTCTGTATCACGACTTAGGAGAGATGGTGAATTGTGCTGCCCTCTAGAGGCAGCATGAACAAGCAAAGCATAACTGACCAGAGGCCAGAGAGACCTAGAAGCTGTCTGTTGTAAAAGATTCTAAAAGGGAGCAGCAGGGTGTGGCAATCCTTCCACTTTCACCTCTAACAAGAATAACTGGTATGGACTGGCCACACCAAAAGCAATGATTGACATCCAGTTTAGCAGTGCCAGCCACCATGAAAGAGCAACAAGAGGAGTCTGTAGGACTTGCTCCCACTCCTTCATCCTTATACATTCTATGATGCTAAGATGGTCATCTTCGATTTGGTAGGTGGGTTGTGGAATGGAGGTGATGGTGGGAGTTTAGAGAGGTGAGGGGAAATCCTACTAAGAAGGTGAAAATGGGGAATAAAAACATGAGAAAGGGTACAAATGTGTGTGAAGTAAGGCTCCTTTTATCTGGTGAATAGAACTGGAACACCTGTATTAATTACAATAAAAAACCTTTAAAAAATCTTCTTTGATACGCAAGAACAACTTTATACAGTTCTCTGGGCCAGAATATACATTTGGGCTTTTTCTCTGAGTGGCATGGGAAGACTTGGAAGGCTTTTGAGCGGTGACATGGCATGATCTGAATGCACTCACACTCTGAATGCTCTATGTAGAACAATTAGGGACAAAAGGTAGAAGTAGGCAAATCAACTATGGACACCAACAAGGAGATTATTGTGACAGGAAAGAAATACCTGAGCCAGAAGGTAGAGTTGTAATAGGAGGGAAATGATTGGATTCTGCATATATTATGAAGAAAAAGCCAAGAGTATTTGCTGAAGGTTTGGCTGTGGGGTGTGAGAAAAGTAAGAGTTAGGGACGAATATCATGTGTTTGCTCTGAGAAGATAAAAAAAGTCAATGAAACCCAAACTTCTGAACCTCTGGGAAGTGCCCTTGACTGAGATGAAGAAGACTGCCAAGAGGCACTTGTTTGAGGGATCTCACAATGTTTGAGATTCTGGGTGTATAACCATCTGGAGACAATGAGTAGGAGATGGGCGTAGTTTGTAGGGATGCCTGGGAAAAATCTGGGAGCAGTGTGTATCTCTAGATGATGGCCAGTCATTAGGTGTCAGAGTTCACCAGAGAGTAAGAAAATACAAAGAGAAGATGTCTGAGGAATGATTCGCCTCCTGTGTTTACATGCTGGAGACTGAAAGAAGTTCTAGAACTCTCACCTAGAAGCCACAGTAGAAAAGTATTTCAGCCCCCTCCAGCTGCTGAGGGATCCAGGCAGCTGGGCAGGGCAGCTGAACACTGGGTTTAGATATGAAACACACTGATGTTTCTGGAGAAACTTATTTCCATAGCCTAGAGAAGAGTAAAAGGTAGTTCTGAGTATAGGTGGTAGAGTAGAAGGAGAGGAATTGAAGACAGCAAAGGTAAAGAGAAGCTGGATCAGGTAGCGAATATAGAACATGTTTTATTATGATTTACCATGGCAGACATTACAGCATTCTTGCAACTTTAGACTGATTCTACAGAAATGGAAAATTCGCTGAATCTATGTCCTTGACTTAGTGCAGATGAGACTAGTAAACAGAATAAAAGGTCAATACCAACAGTTCGTCAGAAATGATAGGAGGAAGCAGAGCATGTGTGCAGACAGATACAGGTAGTTTTCTAAGTGGAGTACGTGTGTGCTTTGTCTTCTTTTGATGGCTCTGTCTTACTAAGGAAAGCAGCATTACAAGCCATTGGTAAGTAACAAGCTGAGATTTGAGGAAGGAGAAGGAGGGACGAAATAGACCTTTTGGAGTAGAAGACTGACAGGAAATATAGTAGCTTCCTTTCTTATAATTGCTTAACATGGAAAGTTACTTTATTATGAAGTCAGTGGTGTCTTAGACTTGTAATAAATATAATTACCTAGATGGGAACATGAACAAAAAAGTATTTTTTTTTTCAGGTAGAGTCACATAGGCTAAGCTAGTAAAATTTAACCAACAATCTTGGATGGTTTGGGAAGCATTTTTGGACCTTAATAATGCTGCAGAGTCATCTTCCAGGATACTAGTAAGGGGAAGTTCTGAATTGCACTCTAAAAGGTTGAGTAAGCCAGAATAAATCTGCAAAATATGCAAATATGAATCTGTTTGTGCTATTAAAATACATATATATGCATATATAAAAGTCCTTCACTTGGTTTGCCTCTACTTCAAAAGTTTGTGCTGTATTCCATGTGTTGAGGTGTTTTGTGGAGCAGAAGTGAACAGCCTGAGGGAAATGAAGCTTTAACAAACTAGCAAATAGGGAGGAGGTAATGTTATAGATGATGAGCTGTTTTTCTTATCAGTAGGAAGTTGCTGATCCTGTGTCAGTGGAAGGGGCTGAGCCCCAGAGAAGTAGAGGAGCCAAGAGAGGGAGTGGGTAGGCAGTAGGTTGAGATCCGCTCTGTGGTTGGCTGAATCTTGACTTTCCCCTTTGCCTCTGGTGCTGCCTTATCCCTTGTCTGCTACTTTGAAACACCAGAGAGGCCAAAAAGGATACAGCAGGAGTGCTTGACCCCAGAGTGTGTGTGTGTGGTTGGATGCTCAGCTTTGGTGGATTTCAGTTTTCATTTTCTTCAGAAAAACCACTGAGCAGGTAAGTAGTCCAAAGCTTGGAAAGAGTTTTAGATACCAGGGGCAATTTCTAATATTTGACCATGTCTAAAGATTAGGGAAACTGTCTTTGTAATTTGATGTTGTTGGACTTTGAAATCCAGCAACTATCTCCTGAGCTTTATAAGAAGTACTGAAGAAAGTTGGCAGATTTGGCTAGCACCTAGGTCAGTTGTTTCAAATGGCTATCTGGAGGTCATAAAAGGCCTTGAAATTGTGCAGTGCTGGTGGATACAGACTGGCAATGAATCTTTTAAGTGCAAAATTATATTTAGAGTAAAATGAGCAACAAATGATTTATAATATTGAGCTGTGTTATGAAGGGTTGAACCATAAGAAAAATCTGCAAGATGGATGGTAATGTCTCATTATGTTTCTTTGTAAAAATGTAAGCCTTTCCTTTCTTCCTTACCACCCTTTTTCCTTCTTCTAGTTAGTCTCGGTTACCTTAGAGGTATAGTGGGGATGTATTTATTTAGATTTTTGGTTTGAATTGGCACATTTATTAAATAACAAGGAATCTGTTTTGAGTTAGTGTAAAAACAAATCACAATCAATGATGTACCTTTGAAATGACTGTAACAGGATTAATGTGTATGTTGGTTTTATAATTGAGACAAGAGAAACCTTAAAATGGTCAACATGAAAAAAATTGCAAACATGTATGAAACATTCATTTGCTTTTTACTGTTTAACAAGAAAATATCTGTAATTTATTGGAATTTTTATAGTCCTAAGTGCTGTAGAATTTTAAAGCTGTTATAACTGAACATAGGAGTTATCCCCTAATTTTACAGATGTAGAGTGAGATAACTTAAATGCTTCTGACTTATTTCTTGACTTTATCTATTCCTTTAAAAGATTATGTTGGCCGGGAGTGTGGGAGTATGAAGTCCTGAGTTCGATTCCTCAGTACCAGATACACAGGAAAAGCCAGAGTGGTACTGTGGCTCAAGCAGTAGAGCTCCAGCCTTGAGAAAGCTCAAGGACAGTGCCCACGCCCTGTGTTCAAGCCCCAGGACTGGCAAAAAAAAAAATAGGTTTTTAGTTCTATGAGATTTGGGATAAATGATGGTGTCCCATATTAATGTATATGGATGGGTCTATTTAAAAATTGACATATATCTCACATGCCATGGAATTTATTTTTTACTGATCCATTTTACAGTAGTCATTTTACTTAGGCAGTATGTATAGACCCTCCCCCACACAGCAAAGTTTCTACAACTAAAATAAGTAACAGGATGAGAAGATTTCATTTTGCACTTTAATGGCATTCAGCAGGAGTTACAAATGTATCTGAGTGGAAGTGGAGGTGCGGCTCAGCTGGTAAAGGACCAACCCTGAGTGAAAAAGACAAGTGACTGTGGGAGGCTCTGAGTTCAAGCCTCAGTACTGGTGCTTGCTTAGAGGGCACACGTGCAAGCGTGTGCACACACACACACACACACACACACACACACACGAGGATGCTTAATGATCTTTTAAAATGCTTTGTTTCTCACCAGACCTCCCCCCACATCTCCTCCCATCTCCCTCAGCCATACAGGATTACAGAAACAAAGATGGAGAACAGAGGGATTATAATCCCTGAAAAAAAAAAAAATCTGGGAAGGAAAAAAAAAATGAGTGTTGTTCCAAGGATTCAGAAACTGTATTCCAGTGCAGAAATGTACATAGGAAACCTAAGCCATTCTAAGGACAAAGGAAAGTACTGAGGCTCCACATAGACTGTTGAGTTTTACAAATCGGACACGCATATCCACAATGAGAGACGGTGGCAGGCGTGGAGGGTGTAGCAGTGGGATGAGATTCGATGGGAAGGCTGATAAACTGAATTTGTAGTAGAGATTTGGAAGCAGGGATAAAGCTGGCTTCTACCGTCCCAGAACCTTCTTTGCTAAATGTGGTCAGGCACCTTCAAGTTGTTGGTCTGCAAATTCCCTCCACTCCAGTGGGGCTAAAAATCCTCTCCGGGGTACCAGAGGGGGGGAGGGCAGGTGAAAACCGCGCTAGTCCTACGCCAGACACTGGAATCCAGGCTTTTGCCGTTGTCATGGCAACCAGGAGTTCCACAGGCCCCTCCCCCCAGCTTCCTCCACTTCTCCCCGACCTGCCTTATTCTCTCGCGAGATTTGTGCGCAGCTCGGAGCCAGCGGGAGGTGATCTCACTCGAGACTGGGGTGGGGGGGGTGGAGGGGAGGAGGGAGGGGAAGGAATGGGGCGGGGTTGCTGGGAGGGGAAGGGCGAGAGCCGTGCCGCCACCGCCGGCAACTTTGTGAACGAGTTCTGTGCAAGCGTGAGCGAGTGAACGAAAAGTCAGGGCGGCCGCGCCGAGTCCCCGGGACGAGGGGGCCCCTGGGAGGGCCAGGTCTGGGCCCCTGAGGCCGCCCCCCCATCGCCTTAGCTCTTCCCGCCCCTCCGGCTCCCTCCCCACTCCCCCCTCCATTTCCCCGGGTTCCCCCCGGCCTCTCCGCCCGGGCCGGTGGTTACCTGTCCCCTCCCCCGCTCCGCACGCACCTCCGGCTCCGCGCCCGCCTCCGACTCCGGCCCTGGCCGCCTCGGCGCTCCGCCGGCGCGTTCTCAGTGGAGAGCCGCGAGGCAGGATGAGGGGCGCTGAGCCCCCGGGGGCGGCGCGAGCCCGGGCGTCCAGACAATAGTTGATGTTCGGGGGGGACTGGGCACCTCCGCCCCCCACGCGTCCCGGAACCCGGGCCCTCGCCGGCGGCTCGGCCTCGGCAGGCTGCTCGCCGCGGCGTCCCGGGGTCCCCGCGGAGCCGGGCTCGGGGGGGACGGGCTGATTCCGCCTCCGCCTCCCCCGGACTCCGCTCAGCCAGGCACTCGGTGCCACCGGTCCTCCGCAGTCGGGGCGGCGAGCGCGCCCGGACCGTCCGCACCTCGACCCCGACCCTGATTCCGACGGTCGGCACCCCGACTCCGGTCCCGACCGTCCGCACGGTCTCTTCCTCCCCCCCCTCCGGGACAGCGCCCCGGGACGCGCGCTCTGGACACGGCGGCCCCCCGGGAGGCCAGGCCCAGCGGTAAGTGGCCCCCGCGCCCTCCTAGAGTCGGGGCCGGGAGTGGGGCTGCCGGGCGGCTGACAGTCCCCGGCCCTGACTTCGTGTCTGGTTGGTGGTCGAGTCCGGGGCTGGGAGCCGGGCACCTGGAGGCCGTTGAAAGTTTGATTTCCGATGTGGTGGCGTGCTGGCAGCGCAGCCCGGCGGGGGCGAGTCTCGGCTGCACCGCGGCCGGCCGGGGCGCGCGCGCACGCACGCACCTCGGGGTCGGAATCTGCACAAGTCCGCGGCGGGCAGGCGCCTGTGCGCGTGGCCGGGAGACCCGCGTCCGCCCCCCGCGCGGGCGGGCGGTCGGTCGGTCCCGCGGCTTCCCTAGGCGCAGAGCGACCCTTCCGCCACCGTCGGTCACCCGGGTGAGCTCGTGGCAGGTTGTGTTGGAGGGGGCCAGGCCGAGCTGGGTTAACCGTGGGATCATAAAAGAAAGGTTCAGCTCGGGGCCCGTGGTGGCTCCTTTCCCTCTTGGGGTTCTGGAGGTGTGTGGGGGGGTGGGGGTGCGGGGAGGAGAGAGTGAAATCCGCGGATGCTTGCTTTAACGTGCTTTTCCTCCGAGGAAGTCAACCCCGAGAGGGGCCATCAGGGCGCTGCATAAAGAACTTTTCTCCCTTCACCGTGTCTAACTTCTCTCCTGACCTTAATTAAGGGCAGTTAGTTTTCAAGGTTCTCGAGTCGCTCCACGGCATTTCTTCGTGGAGAAGTTACTGCATCGGGCAGGTTGAAATTTCATCGGGGCTCAGGGTTTGGAAGACGAGGGAAACAGCTCACTTGCAAGGAAGAGGATGTCTAACCGAATGGACTGGGTTGTGGTCGTTGGTCTTTGAAGGGAAGCTTTTGGGCATGAATGGTTCCTGGACTGCATTTACCGTATAGGTTTTTATTTTTCATGACGGGTAATTTAGAGGCAGCACTCACGGATATGCAAACTACCCACGATTATATTTCTACACAGGAGCCAGTGATGCACTGCAAATTTCAGAGTGAAAGGTGTCTACTTTCATCCGTTTCCAGGTCTATCTGGATGAACCGGGATGGCTGTTTCCTCTATAAAGCAAGCCTTTCATGTTGAAACTCTGACTCAATCTTAAAGCCATTGTTTTTATACTGGTACTCTGTGGGAGTTAAGTGTCAACTTTCTCCTGTTTTCTCCTATAGAAAGAATATCTTCCAAGGTTGAAAATTTTCTGGCTGATGTTTTCCTTTTATTCTTTTTTCATTCGGAAAAGTACAGATTATATCCACCCCAATGGCTTCTGTACTCAGTTTTTATATAGTCTGCACAAGATTCTATATAATCTTGACTTAATGACTTTTCACCGTCATTCCCCTTTTGGATTTTTTTTTGAAATCTGTAATTAAACTTCCTTTACCAGGATGAAACAAAAGCTTGATGAGATAATACAAAGCAGTAAGTCTCAGTTAAAAGGTTGAACTTAAAGCAGGTTACCGTCACTGATATGTCTACCTGAGATGGCATCCTAGTTATTACCTAGAATATTGTTACTAAGGAATTTTGCGGAATACATTATTCTAAGGCTTAGTGATTAGCAGTGCAATTAAAATGACTTGAGTGATAGTTTGCACATAGGCTATGAGAAAAATCAAGACTTTTTGGGGGGAGTGATGAATACTTTTGTGTCACTGATGACTTACTCTCTTATCTCATTAAAGGACCTATGGAATTGACTGTCATGAGATTTCCTCAGTTGACTTAGAGAACAAGTTTAGCAAGTGGCTGGAGACAGTCAGTAGATGTAGTTGTTGTTAGCTTCTCTGCAGTTCCTGGTTCTGCTCCCTGAGTTTGAAATCATTGCATTCTTACTTTTAAGATTTCAAGTGTCAGGTAGTGATTTCATTTCAGAATTCTATGGCAGGGTTGGCTTGAACTCTTGATAACAATTTGAAAGTCCTTCACGGAAATTACATGTTGAAATCCACTTAACTCTTCTTTTTTCTTTTTCTTTTCTTTTTTTTGCCAGTCCTGGGCCTTGAACTCAGGGCCTGGTCACTGGCCTTGGGCTTTCTCAAGGCTAGAGCTCTACCACTTGAGCCACAGCACTATTTCTAGCTTTTTTCTATGTACCATGGTACCAAGGAATTGAACTCCAGTCAGTGCATGCTAGGCAAGCACTCTACCACTAGGCTAAACTCCTGGTCCTTAACTCTTCTTTTTTTTTTTTTTTTTTTTTGCCAGTCCTGGGCTTGAGCTCAGGGCCTGAGCACTGTCCTTGGACTTTCTCAAGGCTAGAGCTCTACCACTTGAGCCTCAGCACCACTTCCGGCTTTTTTTGTATATGTGGTACCGAGGAATCGAGCCCGAGTCTTCATGCATGCTAGGCAAGCACTTTAACCACTAGGCCAAACTCCCGGCCTTAACTCTTCTTTTGAGTGTGTTCTTCTCCTTGGTATCCCCTAGCTTTTGTATTTATTTAGATTTGTCTTTTGATTATGTGATCAAGATCTCATCTTGATCTTTTTTTTTAACAGCTGAAAGAATCTACAGTTTTACTGAAGGTTGTAGATTGAGGATTGTTTGAGACTAGGAGTTTTATAAACTGGGGAATCTGTCTTGGCAGAGATGAGATATGTACTTCAAGTTTTAAATTTTTTTTTTTTTCTGGCTTTAGGGCTTGAACTCTGGGCCTGTGCACTGCCCCTGAGCTCTTCAGCTCAAGGCTATGGTTCTACAGTGTTGAGCCACAGCCACAGCACCACTTCTGGTTTTCTGGTGGTTAATTGGAGATGAGAGTCCCAGGGATTTTTGTGTCTGGGATAGCTTTGAACTGTGATCATCAGATTTCAGCCTCTTGAGTAGCTAGGATTACAGGCGAATGTCAACGGCACCTGGCTTTAAGTTAAATTTTGAATTAAAAAAACATACTGTCATGCAATGACTGTGGGATAGTAGCATGAGGAGAAGGGCTTTAACTTTAAGGGTAGAGATTCTCAGACTTTTTCCATTTTAGTGGAAGGTTTGTACTGATGAATGCTAACATCATTATGTGCTTCTTGGCCAACTTTCTGTGATTGTTTTGTGTTGGCCTCGCCAGTGTACAAATGAAGTATGAAAATCCCGAAGGTTTTCAGGTGATAGCTCAGATCTGATTCTTTTGGATCACTGACCAAACTGTACTTTTGCCAAGGAAGATGTATAAGCTCCCTTCCATATAATAAAAAGCCAGAGCTCTGATGGACATGCTTCCCCTCTCCCCTCTTTTTTTTTGGCTCAAATTACAAGAATTAATCTTAAAAAAGACAAAAGTGTGTGTGTAACCTCTCCTATAACAGTACATATTCCTATCCTTTTGAGGTGAGTCAAGCAATATTTCTTGGGTGCTGCTGCCTGGGAGATCTGTTGCTGGCTTCTGTGATTTTGTTAGGAAGCAATAGCTTTCTTTGATTTGTGGAACTGTTGGAGCAGTGGGGCCATTTGTAGTAACTTTTTCTGATTTCTTGTGATGATACCCTGATATTTCCAGAAAGTTTTTTGTAACAGGCAGTTATGGCTGATTTTTCAGTTGATTTAAATAGTGTGGAATAATATAGCTCAGTGTTTACATTCAGAAGAAGGTAGGTTTCAGATACCCACCATTTTCATTTTTGATGCTGGTCCTAGGCTTAAACTCAGGGCTTAGGCATTATTCTTGAGCTTTTATGCTCAAGGCTATTGATCTACTATTGGAGCCATAGCTCTTGTTCCATCCTTTTTTGGTGTTTACTTGAAGATTAGAGTCTCAAGGACTTTTCTGCCTGGACTGGCTTTGAATTGTGATTCTTAGATTTTAGCCTTGAGTAGCTAGGACTACCAGCTCCTGGCAATTATTATTTTTTAAAGAAAGCTTTACTCAGAGCACAACAACTGGTATGTTCTTTAGCAAAGTCAAACTCAGTTTATTCTAGTTTGCTTTTTCTTCCTTTCTTAAACTTATTTCTATATGTAAAGGAAAATAGTTCTATTTTTCTGTTTCCAAAGCAATGACAACTACTTGGAAGTGTTTTTTGGGTAGATGCAAGGTGGCTAGTGAGAGACAATTACGCATGAAACAGGGAGCTTCCAGTTAAAACCATGTCTGATTTCTATGGCATCTGTCATCTCCTGAAGTAGATGGAGTCAGGAGAGAACTGTCCTTGCCAGTTGCAAGACTGCTCCTTAGGTAGAGGGCATTTCCTTCTTTATAGGGTGAAAGCATAGCATTGCCAAGCATTACTGTATTTTCTTTTCTTCCCTTTTTTCTTTTCCTTCCTTCCCTCCCTCCCTTCCTCCCCTCCCCACCCCTTCCTTCCTTCTTTTTTCTTTTTGGCTATTCCTGGGACTTGTATTCTAGGCTTCAGTGTTCTCCCTGAGGTTTTGTGCTCAGAGATGGCGTTCTACCACTTGAGCCATAGAAACTCCGTGTGTGTGTGTGTGTGTGTGTGTGTGTGTGTGTGTGTGTGTGTGGTTAATTGGCTAATTGGCGATAACAGTCTTATAGACTTTTTTTAAAAAATCTAGGCTGGCTTTGAACCATGGACTTAATTCTTAGTGTCCTGAGTAGCTAGGATTACAGGTATAAGCCACCAGTGCCTAGCTAGCTATGTTACTATATTCTTAAGGGGCTCTCTGAGTGGCTCTGTGTCATGTGCTTGAGATTGACAATGCAACTTTCTGTCTACTGTACTTCTGATTCTGGGGGGACTTGAAATAAATTGGTTTCATTGCAGTTTTACTTTCAGTTGGTTTTCTATGCATAATTAAAAAGAAACCCTATATCCTTATGGCCCTTATTGCCTTAAAAGTGAGATAAACAAGTTAAATATTATTAGATGATATCTCATTCTTTTGGTTCTAGGGTGAATAATGGAAACATGAGGATTATTTTAGCTTTTGTGATGTCTTCAACACAAATAATTTCAGTGAGGGACAGAAGAGTATAATTGGATTTTACAATCAGGAGGGTAAAAAAAAGCATATGAGTAGATTTTTTTTCTGTGTGTGTGTGTGTGTGTGTGTATGTGTATGTATGTGTATGTGTATGTGTATGTGTATGTGTATGTGTGCGTGTGCTTGCATGTGATCACTAGTCCTGTGGCTTGAACTAAGGGCCTGGGTCCTGTCCTTGAGAGTCTTTTTTTTTTTTGCTCAAGGCTAGCACTCCACCAGTTGAGCCCCACAGCTCCACTTCTGGCTGTTTTTGGTGATTAATTGGAGATAAGAGTTTCATGGAGTTGCTGCTTGGGCTGGCTTTGATTTATGATCCTCAGATCTCAGCCTCCTAGGATTGCATGCATGAGCCACAGTCTCCTCTCAGCTTGGGTAGACTTTTTGAGAGTTGGTTTTTATTATGATTATGGCCTTAGTAGACTAACCTGAGGTGGAAGTATTTTCTTAAAGATCTAGAGAGATGACACTAAAATGACATGGAGGAAAGTAAAGGGCTGCAGTAGCAGAAGCTTTATAAGTAGTAGTACTTTGATGATATGCAGTGAAAAAATATGGCAGAGTTGTTTCTCTTTGCTACTGGAGGTCTGGGATGAGAATTTCTAGTCTGTACATTTCTAATTCGTTAACTTGTCATGTTGAACTGAATTCTCCCTTTAATTAGGATTGTTGTGTGCCTAACTTTAAATTGTGGGAAACAGGCAATTACATAATGTTAGATTTTCCTTTATTCAGTTAAGGAGAAGCAGGAGAATGTACGCTTTAGGGAATGCCAGCTTGGAGAGGGAGTTGCTGATTTGCACAAACACTGGGGTCACTTAGAGGCAACAGGACATTCCGCTACCACTACCACTGACATCGAATTCCTTTCTGTCTCTTCTCCTCCAGGGCAGGTCTAGGTTAAGTGCTTTTCCCAGACACAGAAATGAATTTTGAGTGTTCTTATCTCACTATTTTGCTATAAAGCCTTTATCAGAGCTAGTGTAGTCATTAGTTTTTGTAGTTCATTATCTGACTTCCTTTTATAATGAAATTTGATGTATCAAGAAGGCTATCAAGAAATAGAAAGCATAGGAGCCTGACACTGGTGGCTTATGCCTGTTGTTTTATATGTTTAGGAGGCTGAGATTTGGAGGTTCACAGTACAAGGCCATCCAGGGCAGAAAAGTTTGCTAAACTCCATCTTCAGCCAAAAATAGGACTGGAGATACAGCTCAGAATGTAGAGGGTCATCCTGCAACCTCAAGGCCTTGAGTTCAGATCCTAGCACTGTCCCTCCCACCACATTTCCCCAAAACAACAACCAAAATAACCCCAAAGTATGGGGTTAAATGTTGAGTGATTACATTCCTATAGTCAGGACTTGACTGTGATCAGTACTTTTTTGTGTGTTTGTAGGACTGTGGTGGGGATGTACACAAAGGTCTTATGCAAGGCAAATGATCTATCGCCGCCTGATCAGTAATCTTTTTATTTTAGCCCTATGTTTATCTTTCTGTATTTTGTTTTCTAAATGATTTGTTTAGATGGGATTCTAGTTGGATATATTGTAAGCATCTTGCAGTTCCTTTGATAGTCTTTGATTCCCAGAAATGACTGACCATTAGTTTTTACAAGTTCGTGATGTTAGCAGTGAGGCAGATGTTAAATGAACTGTGAAATCACATTCAGTTAAGAACATTTAAACCACGTGCTAGTGGCTTCTACCTGTAATCCTAAGGAGTCTGAGATCTGAGGACAGTAGTTCAAAGCCAGCCTGAACAGGAAAGTCTATGAGACTCTTATCCTCAACTAACCACTCCAAAGCTGGAAGTGGAGCTGTGACTCTAGTGGTACATCACCAGGTTTGAATGAAAAGCTAAGGGACAGTGCCTAGGCCATGAGTTCAAGCAGTAGCATTCACACAATAAAGAAAAGAAAAGAAAAAAAAGATAGTATCCTCATTAAAAGGCACCTATAAGGAATGTAACTATAAAGGAACAGAAGATGTCTCAGAATTTTATTTTCATACCAAATTCGACTTTGATTTCTTGCATCCTCTGTGTTTGGTGTTTGGGGGGATGGAAAGGCAGTATTTTCTCATTATTTTTGCAAGAAGCACTGAGTTGTGACTCCTCTAAATTCATACTGCTTGTGTTTAGAAGACTTGGCAAAGGTACATGATCACTCTTGAAATGAAAGCTATGTATATTTGGTTAATTCTTCTCTTTTCTCTAGCCATTCTTCTGGTTTCCCCACTTAGAAAATCTTGCCAGTGTGCTTTGCCAGAATCTAACTTAGTAGCTGATGTTGGACAAGTTAAGAGTGCTTGTATGTATGTGTCTATGTGCTTGTGTTCCTCAAAGACAGGATAAACCATATGGTCCAGCAATTCCAGCCTTAAGTAGAGCCTATCTGCACACTCATGTTTATAACAACAACCTTAAAACTCATAATAGCCAAGAGGTAAACACAATCTACAAATTCATTCCTGATTGAATGAATAAATTATATGCAACAGAATTTTATTGCCTTTAAAAGGAAGGCAGTTAACGTCCAAGAATTAGCACCATGTTCAATGTCATGAACCTTTCCTTATTTTTTTTCCTTAGGAGTTTCATACTTGTAGACCTTAAGGATCCACCTTCTTTCTTTTGCATGCTGACTCCTTTCCCCAGCTCCGGTTGTTGGAAGGACAGTACTTCCTTTATTCTGTGGCCTTGATACTCTCATTCAAGATCATTTGACCTGGATTTATATCTGGACTCTAGTCCATTGATTTATTTGTCTGTTAATGTCAATGCCACACTGTTTACATTGCTTTAGTTTTGTAATATGTTTTTGAAATCAAGTGTGGTACTTTAAAATTATGCTGATGAAAATGTTGAGTGATGGGGAAGTCACTGAAAGTTTGTCATGTATTTTAAAGAATGCAGTGAAGCCTGCAGTATAGTAAGAACTGTGTGTCTAGCACTAACTGTTTGCAAGGTACAGTCACTGATAGTGCATCCAGTGGCTTGGGAATGCTTCCAAAAGGACTTTGATTATAAGATTTCGTGTGTCATAATAGGCCTAAATGCTCAATACTATCTTCTGTCACTTGTCTTGGTGACAGAGAGAGGTCTTTAATAAAAGCCCCTAGCGGTAATCTGAGAATTTTTCAGTTGGATTAGTTATAAGGAATGCCACTATGATGTTGTTTCCTTTGACACAGTGTTGACTTTCCTATTCCACTTCAGTCATTTCTGATTTCTAGTATCTGTTTTTCAAATTGTACTGGGCCATCAATATGTAGGTAGAATACTCAGCCACAGTACTATTTCATTTTCTGGATGTATAAACAGCAATTAGTCTTGCTGGGATGCATAGGATGAATTAGAGGAGAGATTGGACTAAGAACAGCAAATTAAGTGGCTGCTTTTGTAAGTGATTTTGGCTCCTTAAGACATACTGCCTCACTTTTTTTTTTTTTTGAGATAGTCTCACTATGTTATCCAGTTTAGCTTTGGATTTCTGATCCTCTGGCTTCAGCCTCCTGAGTGGCTGAAACAACAGCTACCACCTTATCTGGCTTTTCTACTTTCTAAACAAAACTATGGAGAGTATTTTGGATGGGCATATTACTTGAACAATCATTTAGTAGAATTTCTATGGAGGGAAAATACAGTATAGTTGCATATATTAAATCTACTATAAAATTTTTTAATACTGATCAAAATAATTTGTGTCTGCCTGGGCTGACCTCACTCATTTCCTCAATGTGTACTGAGTTCCACTATATTCTAGTGCTGGTGGCCACTTTTGGTGGACAGAAAATACATGGTTTCTGTTTTCAAGCAGCTAATATTTTTCTAGTGACATAAGGTCTTTTTCAATATTCTATTCTCATTATCTGTTTGGGCTTTTTGTTTAGACAGACCTATCTATTTTAGTTTGGATGCCAAGCAATTGTAGTTGTTTAATATAAAAATGACCATATATTAAATATTCTTTACACAGATGAAGAAAGAAACACTGCACAATTCTGCTTCCTGGTTTCCAAGGTGATAAGTCTTGGCAAAATTCATTTTATCAAATGCTTTTCTAATTAAGAGACTTTAAGGAAATTGCCTTTAATACATTTTGATTTAAGATTTTCCTTAAGGACCCTAAAGTTTTCAAATTTTGCTTTCCTTTATTCTACTTCATGAGAATCTAGAAAGCTAGTCCTGGTGAGTTCTGGATTTATTGTTAGATGTTGAAAGAGTCATGATGTTTTGCATCTTTAGTCATTCATTCAGTTTTTCATCCACCTAAGTCTTCATTGTTGTTAATCTATTACATGCCAAGTAATTTCTCTTCCTCCTCCTCCTCCTCTTTTTTTTTTTTTTTGCCAGTCCTGGGCTTGAGCTCAGAGCCTGAGCACTGTCCTTGGACTTTCTCAAGGCTAGAGCTCTACCTCTTGAGCCTCAGCACCACTTCTAGCTTTTTTCTATGTCTGTGATACCAAGGAATGGAACCTGGATCTTCATGCATGCTAGGCAAGCACTCTACCACTAGGCCAAACTCCCGGCCCCCTCCTCTTCCTCCTTTTAAAATTTATTTTATAATTTTACCAGTCCTGGAACTTGAATTCAGGGCCTGGGCACTGTCCTTGGGCTTTCTCAAGGCTAGACCTCTATTACTGGAGCCACAGCACCACTTCCTGCTTTTTCTGTGTATGTGGCACTGAGGAATTGAACCTAGGACTTTATGTATGCTAGGCGAGCACTCTACTAGTAGGCCATGTTCCTAACCCTCCCCCCCCTTTTTTTTTTTTGTTGTTGTTGTTGGTGGTGGTGGTGGTGGGTCTTTAACTATGGGCCTAGGTTCTGTCCCTGAGCTCTTCAGCTCAAGGCTAGCGCTCTACTCCTTGAACTACAGTACCACTTCCAGTTTTCTGGTGGTTAATTGGAGATAAAAATCTCAGGGACTTTCCTTCCGGGGCTGGCTTTGAATCTTGATTCTTAGATCTCAGGATTTCAGGTGTGAGCCACTGGTTCCCAGCAATAATTATTTCTTCCTTCTCTTCCTCCTCCTGTTCTTATTCTTCTTCTTTTTAAAGGAAAAAAGGTAAAGAACTGAACTAAGTTTCTATTAAGATCCACTGTTAAAATTCTATGCATGTGTTATTGTAGTGATGAGATTTGTAAGGCTGTTTGTGAATGGTAGACATGTTTTTAAAAGAACTGAGGAAAGAGAAATGGAAGGTTTTCATTTTTACTCTTAAAACATTTAAGTAAGAAAATTCTATAGCGTGAGTACTTCTGGCATTACTTCCATTCTGATCCAAAAACAACTAACATTTAAACGTGGCTCTCATGTCTTTCTCTCAAGTCATATTGGTAGTAGATAATCCTGAGTCTGCTTATGTGCTGTTATACTAGTGTTGACTTAAAAAAAACCAAAAACTTAACTCCTGGGGCCGGGAGTTTGGCCTAGTTGTAGAGTGCTTGCCTAGCATGCACGAAGACCTGGGTTCGATTCCTCGGTACCACATACATAGAAAAAAAAAGCCGGAAATGGTGCTGAGGCTCAAGTGGTAGAGCTCTAGCCTTGAGAAAGTCCAAGGATAGTGCTCAGGCTCTGAGCTCAAGCCCAGGACTGGCAAAAAAGAAAACACAACCCCCCCCCAAAAAAAAAAAACTTCTGTGTCAGATGTGTGGTAGCTGTAGACGGCTTACTACCTTTTCTAGGTGCTTAACTCAGTCTTTTAGAGTTAGAGCCCTGGACATTGATGACTGAGTGCAGACAAGTCACATTGAAGAGCTGAGTGTTGGTGCTTTGATAATTAACCTGACATTTGCCTGGGCTGCCAGGTTTTTAAATATTCAGAATACCCTACTATGAGATTTCATATTACTTTTTTATAAAGTAACATTTTCATTTTAATTTATTTCTAGGAACCCAACATTTATTATGCATTAATTTCTTCCCTTGTGGATTGTTGGCTGCTTTAAATCTGGTCTTACTGTTGCCAAAGAACACTGAAAAATTGGTTGTAGTCATGCCTCTGTTACATACTATTTGTGTGATTTTGGCTGTTTTTCTTTCATTTACTGTATTCATTGAGCACCTTCTAGATGGCCGATACTCTTCCCATCCCAGAGATATATTAGTGAATAGCTTTAAAAGAAACATGAAGCCACTGGAAGGCTTTGTATAAAGGGCTGAGATGTGATGTACTTTGAGAAGACAAACCTTTTAGAGAGAATAGAATGGGATGAGTGTAAATGGGGATATTGGATATAGGATATTGATAGTGGAGATGGTAGGAAGTGGCTGGATTCTAGAAATACCTCAAGTGGGGCTGCTATGGCTTATTGATGATTAAGTGGTGTATGAGAGAAGTGCAGTCAGATGACCCAAGGTTTTTGGTTAGAGCATTTAGAATAATGGAGGGATAGAGATGAGTGGAAGAGCAGGTTTGGGTGGGAAATTCAAGTTTGATTTGTACATCTCAGGTATGAGATGCAAGTTGACTTGCAAATAGCAAAGTCAAGTATGCAGGGAGGCAGTTCAGTCAGTCTTGATGAGCTTCTCATCTGTGAAATGGAAAAGTGTCTACCCTTCTCAGAATGTAGACTGAGGGTGTGGAGAATAAAGCATTTAAAGTGGTGTCCTGTAGTTGTGGTTTTGTTCCCGAGAACAGGACTGATTGCCATCTTACGTACTTTTGGTCTCTTGAAGGAACTATTTCACTCATAGGCGGTTTGCGTGTATGGTGGAAAGTTTAGAGGGCTTTTGCCCACCAAAGGCACCTGACTTTCCTGGTAGATGGGAAACATTTTTTTCTTTTAATCCATTCTGTGATTTCTGTGTATCTTCTATCAGAACTTGGTGTTTGGTTCCCTCCTGGCTGTCAGAACCTCCATTTTGTATAGAGTCAGTGGGACCAATGTGTGGGAGTGAGGCATTAGACCTGCCTTTTTGTCAACATAGTTTTAATGAGAGATACTTTAAGTGGGAGAGTATTAAGTAGGGAAACTGATTTTCAAATGCTTTATCATTTTAAGTTGACTGCTTATGATCTAACAGGTCAAATTTATTAGTGACAGATACCATTCTCCATATTCTTCAATTAAGAAAAATACCTATTGATGTAGTGCTAGTTTTTCATATGCAGATGAGCTATGTAAAATGTATTTGAACCTGTTGACTTAAAATTTTAAATTGAGTAAAGATGTTGAAAGCATTGGTCTTACATTTCGATTGGTAATATTTTGAACTTATTTTTTTTTTTTTTTTTGCCAGTCCTGGGCTTGAGCTCAGGGCCTGAGCACTGTCCTTGGACTTTCTCAAGGCTAGAGCTCTACCACTTGAGCCTCAGCACCACTTCCGGCTTTTTTCTATGTATGTGGTACCGAGGAATTGAACCCGGGTCTTCATGCATGCTAGGCAAGCACTTTAACCACTAGGCCAAACTCCTGGCCCTATTTTGAACTTATTAAAATGTCTTTCCTTAGAGGTTGTAGTAGAGTTGTATCCTAGAAATGCAATATTTTCTCATATTTTCCTAGTAGCTAGATATTTCTATTTTTTCAGACAAGATGTTGGTGGTAGCCCTTGGTTCTTCTGGTCTATAGGAAGTTTAGAAAGGAAATTGTCCAGTAATTAAGGTATGTAATCTACTTTACATGGAATTGGGTTATTGTACATTATTTTACTTTCTGCTGTCTTTGAATTATGATCATCATATCTCAGTTTCCTAAGTAGCTAGGATTACAGGCATGAGCCACTGGTGCCAGGCAAAACAAACTTAAGTGCTTTGTTTTGATAGTTTTGTTTATTTGTTTGTTTTTGTGCTGGTCCTGGTTTCTAAGAAACTGAGCTATACATGCACATTGTCATAGTCTCTCACATGATTATTGAAAAATGTGAAACCTTTAACTTTAATTTTGAAGTGTATATTATTAGAAGATATAGATAATTGGTAAGAGTGGTATTAAAAAGGCACTATGTTTATGTGTCTTTTCTATGCTTTTCCTTCATTACAAAGAGTTGATTTAAATGTCATATATTATCTTTCAGGTTTTCCAGATCAATGGATGATGTATTATTTGAACTCATGTGAAATAGTAATATCTATTGAAGATAGTATACTAAGTATTTGCAATAGTGGTACTTACGTATGTATTCCTGTAGTTTATTTAGTTATTTGGTGCTGTTTCTGGGGCTTGATTTCGGGGTCTGGGTGAGCTTTTTGAGCTTTTTGCTCAAGGCTAGCACTCTATCAATTGAGCCACAGTTCTAGTTCTGGCTTTTGTGGTAGTTCATTGGAAATAGAGTCTCAGGGATTTTCCTAGCATGGGATGGCTTTGAATCATGATCCTCAGATCTCAGCCACTAATTAGCTAGGAGTACAGGCATGAGCCACAGGTGCCTGGCTTTTTTTGAACTGTTATTTTTTTTATAACTTCATTAAGTTATAAGTTATTGTACAGTGTATGCGTTACTGGTTTCATGTTTTAATATATTCATAGACTTGTGCAACCATCTTTATAAGCAATGTTAGAACATTTTTATCACCCTCAAAGGAACCTTCAAACCCATTTGTAGTTACTTCCCATTTCTTCCCAACTCTAGGCCATCAAAAATCTGCTTTCTTTTTTCTAAGAGTTTCATGTAAGTAGATGGCATGATATATAATAATACTTTGTGACAGGCTTTTGTGTAGCTCTCTCAAAATACATTTTATTTCTTTCAAATTTTGGATGGAGAGAATATACTCTTTATGTTAACGTGTGAAACTGGAACTAGGAAATGAGATGGGTAGGCTTGGGATAGATGGAAGATGGGAAAAATGATAGAAGGGGTGACACTGATCAAGATAAATTTTACATGTAAATTGACATGTTGATTTGAAACCCTCTGTAAAAGCAGTGAAAACCAACCAGCTAGCCAGGTGAGGTGGCCCTTGCCTGTAATCCTAGCTATGCAGGAGGCTGAAATCTGAGGATCTCAGTTGAAAGCCAGCACAGGCACTACAGTTCATGAGTCTTTTTATCTCCAATTATCCACTAGAAAACCGGAAGTGGCGCTGTGTCTCAAGGGTTTGGCTGGTAGCCTTGAGCTGAAGAGCTCAGGAACAGCACCCAGGCCCAAAGTTCAAGCCCCATGATCAACCAAAACAAAAAACCAAAAACCAAAAAAACAAAACAACTAACCAACCAGATATGCCTTGTTTGTTGACACAGAAATTGCAGCGTGTACTTGGATCTGCCAAAACCACCAATATGTGGAGAAAGGAGTGAACTTTGAAGCTTTTATAAGCAGAGTAAAGCCACCTCATATGAAGCCATGCATGCAATCAGTATGTAATTGCTTCTCCTTGCCTGAGGTTGGTGATGATTCTCCCTGAGATTTTTCAGATATCACTGCTTCTTTGTTTATCTTTGATCTGATCTGTGACTAGGCCTTGCCTTTATTTTTCCTTTGAACAGATTCCCATTTCTCAGCTTTGCTTTTTACTTGTTATTGCCACCATCTCAGTGCAGCAGACACTTACTGTTAATATCTTAAGTGACTGCAGTAGTCACCTTCCTCACCACCCCAACTCTTGCTTTCCCTCTAGGCCGCCTCATTTTTTTCTTCTAATGTACCCTTTAGGTACATGTATCACTCACATTCTCCTTCCTCTCTCCCCCCCCCTCCCCCCCCCCCTCTCTCGCGCTCTCTCTCTCTCTCTCTCTCTCTCTCTCTCTCTCTCTCTCTCTCTCTCTCTCATCTTTCTCTCTCTCTCTCTCTCTTTCTCTCTCTTTCTCTCTCTCTTCTGGTCAGTTGTGGGGCTTGAACTTAGGGCCTGGGCTCTATCCCTGAACTTTTCTCTACCACTTTGAACCTCAGTACCACTTCCAATTTTCTGTGGGTAAGTGGCAATAAGAGTGGCATATTTTCATGCCTCGTCAGGCTTTGAACTGCAGTCCTTAGAGCTCAGCCTCTTGAGTAAATAGCAGGGATTAGAGGTGTGAGCCACCAGCTCCCAGTATGGGTCTCCTATTTTGCTGTTGTGAATTCTTTGGCCTTTTCAGGAGTATTTGTCTCTGACTTCATATGCTGGGCTTCTGCTTTACTGTGCCATATAACACAGGAACCCAATAAAAATTTGGTAAACAAAAC
The DNA here is from genome assembly GCF_031878675.1 of Megascapheus bottae. NCBI lineage: Eukaryota > Metazoa > Chordata > Mammalia > Rodentia > Geomyidae > Megascapheus > Megascapheus bottae. The sequence goes on from NC_143522.1 coordinate 9,813,823, forward strand.
ATTCATAGAACTCTTTGCTTACTAACTGTTCTGATTCCTTTGAATCTTTATTTTTTGTTTTTAGTTCGATTGTAAAAATAAGTGCACTCTACTCAGTTGCTTATCCAAAGTCTTACTGTCTCATCTCTTTTTCCTTACCTTAGTTTTTTACCATTATCTTTTACCATTTACTCTTTGTTGCTATACCAATCCCTGAAGTTTAATAGTTTTTTTTTTTAATTTCTTTTGAGATATTCTTGCTTTGTAGCTTAGGCTGACCTCAAATTCATGATCCTCCTGCCTTAAGCCTCCCCAGTCCTAGGCTTACAGATGTGTACTACCACTTCTGGCTTGAACTCTAGTTTTGAATTTTTTTTTTTAGTTTTGGCTATTTTTTATCCTTTAAGACTTAATCTCCTTCATAGAAGTCTTTCTGAGTACAGTAACTCAGTCTGATATCTCCCTTCTCTGAAATTAAGTTGTATTATATGTTTGAAGAACTTGCATTTAGTAATTGATGTATGTAATTCTCCAGAGATGTCTAGCTTAAAGAAGACTCAGAGGTAGTGTTATCTTTTTCCAAAGTCTATCATACGCTAGAAGTGAATGACTTTGTCTTGTCCATATCTATGGGGTGGAATAATTCAATGAGTAGATTAAGTTGCAGTACCTCACTGAATACCAGAAAGGGTTTTTGCTCAAAGGTGTGATAGGCTGCATTCTTTATTATTAAAGTTGCTTATATATAAGGCAGGGTAATTCCTGGACCAGGTCATGGTAAAGGACATTCAGACAGTTCATGGAGGCCCAAGTAAGTTAGAGGTTCACAATGCCCAGGGAGTATTAGAATCAACTGGGAAGCATTTTAAGTACAGAGTTTCTCAAGTTCCACCTTGGAAGTTCATATTGAGCAATCTGTGAAGGCTGGCTTGGGAACTTTTGCATCAAATTTATGCTTTCAATCTTTATACCTCGTTTATTTATCACACTTTTATTTAGCGCTCTGTTGTATGGCAATATAAAGTTTAATTTTGCCTTCATAGGGGATAGAATTTAGAGGAGAATACAGGTAGAGGGGTGAAAGCCTATGGTTTTTCTTCAGGTGGGTAGGAGGATAGATTCTTTGACCATATGGAACATTTCTCATTTTGCATATTTCTTTCTTTCTTTCTTTTTTTTTTTTTTGGATCATGGGACTTGCACTCTGGGGCTTGGGAGTTCATTTTTCATATTTCTTTATCCCAGAGGATAAGCTAGTTAGCCTGCTGGTTTTTTTCACTTTGTAAAGCTTATTTCTATGTAGTTCATCCAGTTATTATCTTTAATTTCTTGGTTACAAGAAATGGCAGGTCCAGCCTTTTGATATTGTTGCTTCCTAATAATACAATGAATATTAGCTACCAATATTGTGGATCTAGTGTGCCTGCCTTTCATGCTCCATTTTTGCTAATCTTTGTGACGGGCCTGCAAGATAGATATTTACATCCAGGGCCAGGCTATTGAGCTTGTCTTGGAATTTCTTCTTGCATTAGCATATGTTACAGTAGTACACCATTTTCTTGGAAGTAGAATAGCCCCAGTCATGTTTTGGTTATATGAGAAAAGTGAATTTTATTGTTGGTAATGCCAGAAAGTCTGCCTACTTATAGTAAGGTAGTTATGACCACTGTTAGTTAAACTGGTAGGTAACCTTGTTTTAAACACTATACTCTATGATGACACAAGCTCTCCACCCATTTCTTCAATGAAAGGCTGGTCTTGCTGGCATTTTTTTTTTTTTTTTTTTGCTAGTCCTGGGCTTGAGCTCAGGGCCTGAGCACTGTCCTTGGACTTTCTCAAGGCTAGAGCTCTACCACTTGAACCTCAGCACCACTTCTAGCTTTTTTCTATGTATGTGGTACCAAGGAATCGAACCCGGGTCTTCATGCATGTTAGGCAAGCACTCTACACTAGGCCAAACTCCTGGCCTGCTGGCACTTTTTTAAACTTGGTATACAGTTAATCATTTGACCATGTTGTGCACAGAAGAGATCTTCAATAAAGGTCCAGCATTTCCAGACCTTGTCATATGGCTGATTTGTTGATTTTCCCTCATTTCTCCCAGTTATCTTTGCTAGGACTTTGGTATGCCAGTGTGATCTCTCCAATGTCCAATTAATGTCTCTCATCAAGTTGACCAATATCCTGTATTAGATTCTTTACTCATTCCGTCTCATTTTGTCCTTACAAAATTCTTTGAATATAGGTACTGCCAACCTTTAGCACATGAGGATTCTGATGAGTAGCAAGGTTAGTTAACTTGCCTAGCTTCCATATACTCATCTGCTTTTTTCCCAGGGGACTCATGCATGTTTTTTTTCTTATCTACTATGGACTCACTACAAAAGATTACGTTGTTGGCTATAATATGTCTGCAGCTGAGAGTTTAAAATAATGCCCTCCCCCAGCCAAATAAAGTAGTAGATGAATTAGATGAATGAGCTTTTAAGAGATAAAGATAAGCAGGTATCACAACCTTCTAGACAAATGGTATATTTAATTTCTTGCAGTGGGGTTAGGGTTATCATATCATTGCTATTGAATGCCCTCTCCTGCCAACTGGATTTATTGGAATTTGGGGAGCAGTCATACACTGTGATCATACCTGATAGAGAAATAGACTTATGGAGGTTTTAGGCTGTTTAGATGAAAGGTAAAAATTTATAGTTGTGGTGAAATAAGTATGAATCTTAATGGTTTATAATAACAAGAGTTTTTTTTTCCCCTTCGAGTAGAATATTTTCACGTTACCGTCAAACCAGGAAAGGCAGGGAAATTTGAAGCATTTATTTGCTGCAGTAAAATACTTTCTTTTTCATCTTGCCTTGTGGGGTCTCTGTGAAGTTGACTCCTGTCATTGACTTCGCCCATTGCCCTAAAATTACCATGGTGTCAACTCAGCATCTACTTTGTTTTGAAATAAATGTCTTTGAAGAGCCTGTGGGTATATTAGAATCTTTACAGGGAGGTTAATAAAAGTGAAGTTAGTTGAAAATGCAAACACAGGTGTAATCTCAATCATGGCTACTGCAAGGAACACACATTCAGTTGATCAGACTGTTGAAATCAGCAGTATAAGTTAGCTTTTGGGGAAAAGGACTTTCCTATTGAGTTGTCAGGCTTATGTATTTGTTGACTTCTTCAGATGTTGTGTCCCTTCTTCAGATTGTATGTACAGGTCATTTCTGTAACTCAAATATGTGAGACTTCTCTTTCATGTTAAATAAATCCTTAAGATTTTATTTTGGTTTATTAGATAAGGCTTTCTGGATGGTTTTATCTTAAGCTTTTGTTTGCTTTAGTATTTAGTTTTATTTAATTGTAGAAACAAAGATTTATTTTGCAGAACATTGTTAAAGTTTTGGTGTCTGAATCAGGGTTATAATATGCTTTTGAAATGGCAGAGAGTCTCAAAATGATTGAATAAATTCAAATTCTGCTGACTTATTTCCAGATAGATATTTGCTAGCTTGTTCTTAGTTTACCATTGCAGCAGTGTATCACTCAGGAGGTCACTTTGTCTTTTCCTTATAAACTTTTCATGTGTAACTACTTAAATTGTTGAGGACTAATTTTAAAATATTGTTACCTGACTGTAATAATCTCATTCCATCAAGGACATGCCATACTCACACTTTGTTTTACCCTTTGTCACTACCAACTAGATTCATTCACCATTCACTTGATGATACTTGGTGAACTGGCTGGTGGAATATAGCTAAGAGGCCTATATACTATGCTGAGTATTATGTAGATAAGGCATTTATAAGTCTGTCTTCAAGGAACTTCTAGTTAGGAAAAAGACAAAGTCACAAGGAGGAAGGAAAATGTCCAGTAAGATACAGGAAACCTTTAAAGTGCCCAGTCTCTTTCCTTCCTTTGTTTATGAATCCATAAAAATTTGCAATTCCATAGAAAATTTGCAAAGTATAGGGAAGTATAAAAAGAATAGTCATTCATCTTTCTACTACTCAAGGAGAACCACCATTAATTTCCTATCTTTTTTTTTTTTTTGGCCAGTCCTGGGGACTGAACTCAGGGCCTGAGTACTGTCCTTGGGCTTTCTAAGCACTGTCCTTGGGCTTTCCTCAAGGCTCATGGTCTACCACTTGAGCCGCAGCACCACTTCTGGCTTTTCTGTATATGTGGTACCAAGGAATGGAGCCCAGATCTTCGTGCATGCTAGCAAGTACTCTGTCACTAGGCTAAACTCACAGCCCCAAATTTCCTCTTTTAAAAAATAGCTTCTCAGCCGGGCACGGTGGCTCATGCCTGTGATCCTAGCTCCTCAGGAGGCTGAGATCTGAGGATCAAGGTTCAAAGCCAGCCCAGGCACCAAAGTCCATTTAACCACTAGAAAACCAGAAGTGACACATGGCTCCAGCAGTAGGGCAGTAGCCTTGAGCTGAAGAGCTCAGGGACAACGCCCAGGCCCAGAGTTCAAGCCCCACAACTGACAAAAACAAACAAAAAAAACTTCTCAAAACAGATGAAACACAGAGCTCATCTAGAAAAAGGGGCTTTAAATTTGAAATTTTCTGGGGAAAGGGGAGACAACTTGCTGGGAAAATTGCAGTATATTTGGGGACCGATGTCCCTAAAGCAACCTGGGGAGCAACCCTAGGGAAGGTGAGTTTCATATTTCTTTAGAAAATGGAGTAAAAGCTGGAGCAGCATTGAACTTAGATTTTTCTGTGTGTCTTTTCTGAGTTACAAGAGTATTATAAAACTTTGTTGGAATTCACCATACTCTTCTCAAACATTAAGAAGTAAACTACAGTCTTCCCTTTTAGGACAGAAGAGAGATGGCTTAGAAAAATTGCAGTGTGTCTACGGTAGTGTTTGGGAGAGCTTAAAATGGGAACCAGCCAGGTGCCAGTGGCTCACGTGTGTAATCCTAGCTACTTTAGGAGACTGAGATGTGGATCCTGGTTCAAAGCCAGCCTGGGTAGGAAACTTGTAAGACTCTCATTTCCAGTTAATCACCAGAAAACTGGAAGTAGCTCTGTGGCTCAAGTGGTAGAGCACTACCCTTGAGCTGAATAGCTCAGGGACAATGTGTAGGCCTTTAACCCTAGCTACTCAGGAGGCTGCTATCTGAGGATCTAGGTTCAAAGCCAGCCTGGGCACAAAAGGACTTGAGACTCTTATCTCCAATTAACCTCTAGAAAATGGGAAGTGGGGCTTGGTTAAAGGGTAGGGTGGTAGCCTTGAGCTGAAGAGCTCAGGGACAGTGCCCAGATGAGTTCAAACCCCATGACCCACAAAACAAAAACAAACCCCCAAAACAATAGAACTGTACACTAGAAAGAGTACACTGTATGCAAATTATACCTTGATATATAACTACCATAAATACCACTGGTTAATTTATACACATTGTATGTGTATTATATATATTTATATTTGTTTGGTTGTACTGGGGTTTGAACTCAGGACTTGTGCTCTGGCCATGCTTAAAGGCATAGTTTAAGCAGTAGAACTAAGCCATGCTTCTAGCACCCCATATATTAATACATTTTGTAATGAATGCTTTATTAGATGTATTCTTTGTACACATATCTATCTATCTATATATATGTCCTCCTTTTTGCTGGTTGTTAATATTTTCATGCTTAGCAAAGTTTTGCATACTCTAAGGGCATCAATATAAAGATAGACTTTGAGAAACTACCTGATGAAGTAATGTTGCAATCTTGCAAAAGTATGTGTATTGCCTTAATTCTCATGTCTCAAGAAGTTTCCAGTTTAAAAAAAATTATATTATTGTCAGTGTGATGTATAGAGGGGTTACAGTTATATTTGTAAGGTAGTGAGTACATTACTTCTTGAACATTGTTCTTCATTAAAAAATTAAAAAAATAAAAGAGTGAGATGAAGGCAGAGGACATGGTACTGAAGCACTCATTGTAAAGCTTATTACTCAGGTTAGTCAGTCCTCTGTAGACAGACAGCCTTCATGAAATGATGGTGTCTAGATTTTTGTTTTGAGTTGGCCACATTCTAAATTTTCCTTAGTAAGTTGATATGCTTTGTCCTTAGAGGAAAAAATATTTTTACTCTTTTGTGTTCCAGTTCTTACTATGATTAGAGTGAATGCTCAGTACATTATAAAATGTTTGATGAAAGCAATTTGGGGCAGCAGGAGAAGGGCATGTGGTTCTTTAGTAACAAAGGTAGAACTACTCTGTGTGCTTGTGACCCGTAGCTTGCTTGATGCCATTATGAACTGATTCTGTTACCATTCGTGTAACTGTTGATGCACTGTTGATGGATGCTTCATTCCTCGCAGTTAAACACTTCCTGTCTGTCAGAGTCTTGAGACACCTTCTGCATGAGTATTAATGTCATCAACTGACTTCAGATAGTGTAAGTGATCTCTTAGGAAGTTTTTTCCTTGAGTAATACATTTTGTGCAGTTTGGTGGTAAGGAGTAATTTGATAAGAGATATCAAATGTCAGTTTTAAGAATCTTGCTATTTCAAAGAACAGTATTATTAATGGGGGAATTAGTTTTTTTCATATTTTCTACAGGCTGTATGCATTGAATGCTTTCATGCTAACATTTTTTTTTAACATGTATAGTCACTCTTTGGTGTTTTTGGACTGCTTTTAATGTTAGGCAGTAGTGTCATATTCCAGTTACTTGATGAGTCAGTGGTTTTAACGTGATTATTTTACCCTGAGGGATGGAGAAAAATCAGTGAAAAGTTCACCACTGCTTTGTGAATTAAGTTATTCTTTGGCAGGCAGTGTTGATCGTTTTGGCATTGACACAGCAGCATTAGATCACCTCACTTGTACTTTGGGAAGGTTCCAAAAGTGCTACCAACTGTAGGATTCTCCATAAACTTGACCTAGTATAGAGAGTGATGTTTATCATAGTCTGTAACAATATTGCCAAGTTACTGTCATCAGACTTTTTATTGATAGAAAGTTAGTTAGGCAAAAATCATTTTCTTCTCCTTGCATGCAGAAGTGATGAAATTTTGAGGATGGACATATAAGGAAAGGTTTGAAGTGTTGATTGTGGATATGAGCCCTGGCTGAGACAAAGAATGCTTGGCTTATAGGACCATGTTTAATTTTTTTTTCATTATTTGTTTCTTTCAATCTAGCCCTTGATATGTAGACATACTGAAAATAACATTTCCTACATATATTGGTCAGGTCTTTAAATTACAGACAGCAAGATCTACTGAAGTTAGTGTCAGCAGAAAATGATTAGTGAGCCAGACAGCTAGTTTAGCAGATCACCTAGAGTGTTGACAAGAGCTAGGCTGAGTCTGTAGGGATCATTCCTAGAACCTAGGCTGAGTCTGTAGGGATCATTGCTAGTAGAATGTTGCAGAAGTGGTCCATTTTACATTCTGCTATAGACTAGGGAGTGCTTTAATTTAGAAGTCAGATCCAGAAGCTCCTGCTTCTAGGTTCCAGCATAGTAAATGTTTACACATTTTGTTATCCTGTTTCTTTCCTGTGAGACTCCATTCTAAGAGTTCCATGTTATTTATTGGAGGCACCTAAGTTACATGCATAGTTGTTCTGTATGGAAAGAGACAATTCTCCAATTTACCTGCTTCCATGTTTTAATTCTGTACTGGGAAAATAAATTTTACATGGTAGGGAATTGAAGTGAAAACAGAACAAAGAGTTTTCTGGACTCCATGAATAACAGACATCCATTATGGCACTGATTTGATATAGTTTCAGTAATGGCTGGCTCTACCAGTTGAATCATTCCTCCATTGTGTTAGACTAGTTGGTGGTTTTTTTTTTTTGCTGGTTAATTGGAGATTGAATCTCTTGGGATTTTCTGCTTATTAGACTGGCTTTAAACTGTGATCCTCTGGCTCTTGGCCTTCTGAATAGCTAGGATTACAGGTGTGAACCACCAGCATCCAAGAAAATGTACTTTTATTGTGGGAAGAATGCTCAAATTGGCAGTGTTCTCATGCTTCTGTTACTTAGAATTCTGTTAATTTACTGAGTGGGTTGGCTCTGTTACCAAATAGAGCCAAAGACAAGAAAAATCTCAATTTCTTTTGTTCTTGGCAGATATCACTGCAAGTTAAGACCCTTTTTTGTGAGTTTGCTCTTTTGATTAGAAAGACTAGAAATTTTTCAGGGGACCAGTTGTTGTTGGTTGTGGGACTTGAACTCTGGGCCTGGGTGCTGTCCCTGAGCTCTTCAGCTCAAGGCTACCTACCGCCCTACTCCTTGGCCTGGGGGTTGTCCCAGAGCTCTTTAGCTCAAGGCTACTGTTCTACCCCTTGAGGCACAGTGCCACTTCCGTTTTCTGGTGATTGATTGGAGATAAGAGTCTTATGGACTTTAGTACCTGGTCTGTCTTTGAACTGTGATCCTCAGATCTCAGCTTCTTGAGTAGCTAGGATTATAGGCATAAGCCACTGTGCCCAGCCAGTGCATTACTTTTATTAGCTTTTGTAGTGGTAAGTTAGAGAAGTTACAAAGCATAGTATATAACTTAATAAAATGGCACATTAAAAATTAGGCCTTAGTAGACTGAAACTGGTCTTGCATCAATTATTAAATTTGAAAACACGAATGTATATTAGGGTCATTAAATCAACCAGACTTTCTCCTTTTCACAGAGCACCTATTAAGTCTAGGTAGATTAAAGGCATTTGTTTTCATAACTTTGTACAACTTGAATCAGAATAATTGCAGATATTAAATTAGCTATAAATTTTTACTTTGGTTTAGACCTGGCTTTCTTTATGTAATCACTCTGTCACCATCTTCTTTTATTGCACATACATCAGCATGGACCCCTCTTCCTTCTGCTTCATTTGGTTCTAGTTATTTGGATAAGATTCTCACCGAAAAGAAAATGGAAAGACTTAGAAAAAATCCTATTAAGTGAAGTAAGCCAGACTCAAAGGAACATAGGCCCAATAGTCTCCCTCATTTGTCATAATCAGTAGAAACCTTGGGCTCTCCTAGCAGAGATTTACAATAGAACAAAATCTAGAGATATTAGGCCAAATAGTATGACACTAAATGTAAGGACCTCCAGGATAAGGAAACAAAAGCCATATAATGAGTGATTGTGGTCCTTAATGTACTGTGTTATTGCTCATCTCTTTTGCCATCCCTTGGTTATCTCATATTGTTACAATTTTTCAACTTGTTATCTGATATATTTTATATGTGCATAATTGGTTATTTGAAATTGGATAGGGAAGGGGGGAAATCAAGATAAACAGGAGGAGGGTGGGATGGAAATGGGGACCATGTCATGAGAAAGGGTATCAATGTTTGTGAAAATTATAAAAAAAAAGGAAAAAAAGATTCTCATTGAAACTGAAATGATCTATAAACTTGTCCTTTACTTTTGACAATCAGCTTTTGTCATACTGCTTTCATTCTTAGTTTCTTTTTTTCATATATTTTTATTATAATTAATAAAAAGGTTACATTATATTCACCAGATAGAGAGTGCATTACTTCACATACATTGATACCCTTTCTCATATCTTGGTCCCCATTTCCTTCCTCCTACCCCCACCCCTCATCTTGTTTTCTCCCCTTTCCTATACGATTTCAAATAACCAAATAAACATATATACAATATATTAGATTACAAGGTGAAATACTGTAATAATATGAGATAACCAAGGGACAGCAAAAGAGATGAGAGATAATAACATAGTACATTAAGGACTACAATCACTCATTATATGGCTTTTGTTTCTATATCCTGGAGGTCCTTTCATTTAGCGTCATACTATATGGACTTATGTATCTAGGTTTTGTTCTATTGTAAATCTCTGCTAGGAGAGCCCAAGGTTTCTACTGATTATGACAAATGAGGGAAACCATTGAGCCTGTGTTCCTTTGAGTCTGGCTTACTTCAGTTAATATGATTTTTTCTAAGTCTTTCCATTACCTTACAAATGAGGTGATGTCGTTCTTTCTGACAGCAGCATAGATTTCCATTTTGTATGGGTACCACATCTTGTTGATCCACTCATCAACTGAGGGGCATCTGGGTTGGTTCCATAGCTTTGCTATGGTAAATAGTGCTGCAATGAACATTGTTGTGCTAGTGGATTTAGTATATCCTTGTTTCTGGACGATTGGGTAAATACCAAGAAGTGGAATTGCTGGGTCATAGGGGAGCTCTATGTTTAGTATTTTGAGGAACTGTCATACTGCTTTCCAGAGTGGTTGAACGAGTTTGCACTCCCACCAACAGTGTAGTAGTGTTCCCTCCTGGCTGCATCCCCTCTGGCATCTGTTGTTAGTAGATTTCTTGATCCTGGCCATTCTAACTGGAGTGAGGTGGAATCTTAGAGTTATTTTGATTTGCATTTCTTTTATGGCCAGAGATGTTGAGCATTTCTTCATGTTTCTATAGGCCATTCTTATTTCTTCTTCAGAGAAGACTCTCTTTAAGTCTTTGGCCCATCTTTTAATGGGATGATTATTTCTTTGGAGGTTAGTTTCGGAGTGATTCAATTTTTTGAGCTGTTGATATATTTTAGATATGAGGCCTTTGTCTGTTGTATGGTTAGCGAAGATCTGCTCCCACTCTCTAGGCTTTCTAGTTAATTTGCTAGCTATGTCCTTTGCCATACAGAAGCTCTGCAGTTTAATGCAGTCCCATTTACCCAGACTTTCTCTGATTTGTTGTGTTTTTTGGTCCTTATTAAGAAATTTTGGCCTGGCCAAGGAGACCTAGAGTATCTCTTTATTTCTTGTAAAGTTTTCAGTGTATTTGCTTTTACCTCGAGGTCTTTGATCCATTTGGAGTTGATCCTGGTACAGGTTGACAAAGAAGGATCCAACTTTAGTTTTCTGCAGGTGCTTAACCAGTTATGCAAGCACCACTTGTTGAAGAGGGTGTCTTTCTTCCATTCTATATTTTTGGCTCCCTTATCAAAGATCAGGTGGCCGTAGGTCTATGGGTTAATATCTGGGTCTTCAGTTCTATTCCAGTGGTCTTTAGGCCTGATCTTGTGCCCATACCAAGCTGTTTTGATCACTGTAGCTCTGTAATAGAGTCTAAAGTTTGGTATTGAAATTCCTCCTGCGCTGTTCTTTCTGCTAAGAATTGTTTTTGCTATACGGGGTCTTTTATTATTCCATATGAAATTTTTGATTGCCTCGTCTATTTCTTTAAAGAATGACATTGGGCTATTGATGGGTATTGTGTTGAATTCGTAGATAGCCGTTGGCAAGATTGCCATTTTCACGATGTTAATTCTTCCAATCCAGGAGCATGGGAGTTTTTTTTTTTTTATATACAGATTTCAGATGAAACCACCAATATGTACATATCTTGAATTGCAGAACACTTTGTTAAAACTTGTTTTTATTAAAAAATTATTAACATTGATTTTTATATCATATTTCAAATGACATGTTTAACAGGCAAGTGTTCAAGAAGAGAATCTCTATACAATCACTGGCACTTAGTTTTTAGAACATAATCAAAATTAGGCTAAAGGTTTGTGTATCAAAATACTTATTAATTTATGAAATAAAACATTATGTCTACAGAGTCATAGGTTTTTATGTCTATGTAGTTATGTTTATATTTCCAATACCATGTCCATAGCATTGGGTATGAAAATATTGAGTCCTCGCTCTTGTACTGTTTGGATCTAATAGCCACATATTAAGGATACCATGTGCCTTTTGTTCCTTTGGTCTTGACTTGTCTCACTCAACATGATTTGCTCTAGATTCATCCACTTACCTGTGAATGCCATTATTTTATCTTGTCTGTTGGCTATGTAGAATTTATATATATATATATATATATATATATATATATGCGCCACGTTTTGTGTATCCATTCATCTGCAGTAGGGCATCTGGATTGTTTCCAACGCCTGGATATTGTGAATAGTGTAGAGATAAACCTAGCTGATCAGGTAGGTGTCTTTATCATATCTTGGGTTATGATGTTTGCTCAGAAGTGGTATGGCGGGATCATAGGGAAGGTCAATTTTCAGTTCTTTAAGAAACCTCCACACTGCTTTCCAGAGTGGCTGAACTAGTTTACAATCGCACCAGCAGTGTAGTAGGGTTCCTTTTTCTCCACAACCCTGCCAGCAACTGTCATTGTCTGAGTTCAAAATCTTGGCCATTCTTGTTGGGGTAAGGTGGTATCTTAGGTTTTTTTTTTTTTTTTCATTATCTCAGTTCTGCTTTAATTTCCTTTTTCAGGGTTTTTAAAGTCCTTTATTTACCAAAAGGTCCTTTATTTATTGGGCTGGGAGTTTGGCCTAGTGGTAGAGTGCTTGCCTATAATGCATGAAGACTCGGGTTCGATTCCTTAGTACCACATACATATAAAAAAGCTAGAAGAGGTGCTGAGACTCAAGTGGTTGAGCTCTAGCCTTGAGAAAGTCCAAGGACAGTGCTCAGGCCCTGAGCTCAAGGGCGGGCTCCCCCCCACGAAAAAATTATTTATCTGTTTTTTTGCCAGTCATGGTGGCTGAACTCAGGTCCTGAGCACTGTCCTTGGGCTTCTCAAGGCTAGAGCCCTATGGCTTGAGCCCCCACACTGCTTCCAACTTTTTTGTGTATATATATGGTACTGAGAAATCAAACCTGGATCTTTGTGCGTGCTAAGCAAGCACTCTTATCACTAGGCCAAATTCCTGTCTCCTTCTTTTCCTTTCTAAAGTTAAATCAGTTCTAGTAGGTATTGCAGGAAGAAAGCTGCTATGCATCCTGGAGTCCTGCACAGAGACTTGAGCTCTGTGTATAATTGTCAGGATGTCTTAGGCCAGTTACTGTTGGTTGGATAATGTTGGTACTGTTTTATGTGTCACATGAAGACTTGGATGTTTCAGAAGTAAGAATTTGTTCAAAATACCATTTGGAAAATTCACTGAGCATGTGTAATTGAAGACGGTCAGTTTTATTTGATAAAATGAGATTCAACAGTGGAGTTACAAACAAGCTCTTTTTGCTTCGTCTTCTGAGTTGTTCATAATCTTTTGCTAAGATGTTTGCCTTTATATGCATATATACTAGTGAAAAGTTATGAGGAAACCTTCGTCAGGTTTACTTCTCCATCACTCATCAGCTTTGTTCAGATACTGCCTGAGTGAATATTTCCCAACCTCATCATGGATTCTCTTATCCAGTTATCCTGTTCTTTTCTTTTCAATAGTTCATATATAATTTAGTAATTTGATAAATTATTTGATAGTAAGCAAGAAACTAAGATGAATTAAGTTAGATGTAGAATGCAGATGATAAAAATGAGTACAGAAATTCTTAAGTATAGTTGCAGACATGATGCTAGCTTTAAAGATAAAAGGTTTAAAAGGTGTTTATATGTTGTGCTATTTTTTATTTTGACCTAAAAGTCAGGTTTCAGAGGTTCTGAGCTGATGGATGAGGGATGAGGAAGAAGAGGAGTGAAGTGGGGGGATTGAGAGCTTTTATCTCAACAGAATTAGGTGTTTCAGCAATCATCCATAGGTGCTAGTACATTCCAATAATCTCACTTTTTTTGAGATATTACATAAAACAAGGCATTTGTTCCTAATGATAAAAGCTGTAACGTTCTAAAATTAATTACTTTGCTAAGCTGATGTTTTCTAGAACATAGGCTAGTTTATAAGTGTTTGTATTTTTATCATTTAAACATAAATATTTTACTGTGGAAATTCAGAGAACTAAAGAGAAAATGTTAAGAAAACTCAAAAATATCCCAGAAATCAAATGCTCTATTTATATGAGCTTAGTTTCCCAGTATCTTACAGTTAGTGGGACTAATTTTTAAAAATTTTATAACAGTTTTATTAATGTAGCCACTAAACAATGGCTTAAACATTTCTTTTCTCCATTGACAATAAATGTTGATATGTAGTCAGTGTTTTTATCAGATGCAAATGGGACCAATTTTTGTCATAAGTTTTTTTTTTTTTTTTTTTTTTTTGCCAGTTCTGGAGCTTGACCTCAGGGCCTGGATGCTGTTCCTGAGCCTCTTTGGCTCAAGTCTAGCACTCTAACACTTGAGCCACAGTGGCACTTCCAGCTTTTTTTGCATAGTGTATTGGCATAGTGTATTGGAGGTATTGAAGATAAGCGTTATTGACTTTTTTGCCTCAGCTGACTTCAAACCAGGATCCTCAGATCTCAGCCTTCTGAGGAGTTAGGAGCAATACACATTTATTTTGAGATCTGTGTATTATCTGAATAAGTTAAAAAAGTCATGTATATAATGTAAATTATGTCTGCTAGTGCTCTACCATTTGGAGCCACAGTACAACTTCTGGGTTTTCTGGTTGTTAATTGGAGATAAGAGTGTCGTAGACTTTCATGCCCTGCTGGCTTTGAATAAGATCCTCAGATCTCAGCCTCCTGAGTAGCTAGGATTACAGATGTGAGCTACCGGTGCCTGGCTGGTTCCTGAGCTTTTTGGCTGGCCCAAAGCTAGAAATCTACCATTGAACCACAGTTCCTCTTCCACATTTCTGGGTGGTTAATTGGAGATAAGTGTCTCATAGACTTTCCTGTACATACAGCTGGCATTGAATCATGATTCTCAGTCTCAGCCTCCTGAATAGCTAGGATTATAGCTATGAGACCACTGACATCTACCTTCCTTTAAAAAATTTAAAATAATTTAGTACTGGTTCTGGGGCTTACACTTAGGGTCTGGAGCTCTTGCTTATTAGCTTTTTCTGCTTAAAACTGGTACTCTACTACTTGAACCACACCTATATTTCCAACTTTTTGCTGTTTACTTGGTGATGAGAGTAAAACAAATCCAGAAGATTTGTTTGCCCTGCTGTCTCAGAATTGAAATCCTTATCTCAACTTCCCTGGGGTATCTAGGATTAAAGTCATGAGCTATCCGCACCAAGCTTTTGTTCTTATTTTATGTATTTAAGCCTGTGTATTTTCATTACTCATGCAATAATGTGCTTATTTGAGGAATTTTCGTTTGGAGAGGAAATGCATAGAATGAAAGATCATTGTAAGGTTATTGTGTTAGAATAAATGTTAAAAAGTCAAAGTTTTACAGGAAACTACCATAGAGAAAAAGTATTTACTTAAACTGATATTGCCATATTAAAGGAAATTAATTAAAGTGTACTGAAAACACATTATTTAGGATATATAATAAACCCATTTTGAGAAGAAAGGATTGTTGTTTTTGCTGTTTTCATGTTTTGAGTAAGGGAAGAAAGACATGTCTTATAAGAGATATAAAAGATCTGTTTGCTATATGTACTGGTTTGTGTATGTATTGGTGTTGGTCAAGGGGCTCAGCCTAGGCTCTGTCTCTGATCTTTTTTGCTCAAGGCTAGCAGCACTCAACCACTTTGAGCTACCTTACTACTTCCTGATTTTCTGATGGTGAATTGGAGATAAAGAGCCTCATGGACTTTTTTCTGCTCTGGCTGACTTTGAAGATCCTCACATTTCAGCCCCCTGAGTAGCTAGTATTCCAGGTGTGAGTCATCTGTGCTTGGTCTAAGTTTTGAAATTGGTACATATGCTGCTTTGTATATGTAACTTGTGAATATTTGTTTTTGTTTTTTTGGCTGAGGATAAAAATTAGGCAAAAAGACATCCCACCCCATTGTTTGGCTTCTGCAGCTGAGGATGTTCTAAAGGTTTTTACTTCTTGATCTTTTAATGTAGTTTTGTTGTTATATGAAATCTTCAGCATACAACTGAGTTGTAACTTGATTATAATATATTACAAAATGTAGTTTTCACCATTGACTAGAAAGTAGGTGTAACAGTAGGTATTCTAGACTGGTAGGAGTTTTCAAGTCTGTAAAATTGAGGTATTTCAATGACAATGAGGTATTAGAATTACTTTTCTAGCTATAAAAGCTTGTTTTCTGTATTTGTTCATGATATGCTTAGTTGTTCCATATAAATATTTTCTAAAATTCAAATGTGCTAATAGTATTTATATTTTACGTTTCAGTAAATGTCTTAGGAGCTGGTTCCTGACCCTGGGGAGTGGAGGGGGATTTCCCCTGTGAGTTCACTAGAGAAATAACTATGGCAATACTTGCTAAGCAGTCATTGGTAGCCCAGGAAAGCTGTTGTGAGCCTCTTAGCTTCTTCTTTTTTTTCTTTTTTTTTAAATGCAAAATATAAGTCTTCCAAGACTTGAACAATTTTCAGATTGGGCCTGGAATCTTTATATAAGTGGATTTCTATTGCCTCTGGGCAATCCTTTTATTAATGTTGGAAGCAGCTGCCTGAGTTTTTGTGTAATAGGTTCAGGCTTTCAATAATTTATCGACTTCATATTTAGTTGGATAGTAGAAAATGCACAATTCTTTTACTGTACTGATGTCTCCCTGTTCTTGTGGTCTTTTTTTCTTACCGAAGGTATACTAGTTTGCCAGTTAGTTCTAAGTGAATAAACACTCGATAGGATCACTTGATTACACAGTCTCTCATCTCTGTGGTCATATGCTGACATAAGGAACTTAAAGGAGAAAGGTTTTACCTTGGCTCGGCTTCAGAATGTTGTCATGTACTTAGGTGGAGCACCAGGGTAGCAGGAGTGTGTGTAGGTTGATAGTTATGGAATTCATCTTGTAGCAGACAGGAAAGAGAGAGAGAGGGGAGGCCAGAAACCAGACATATCCAAAGGTCTATGTGATGTACTCTGTGATCTACTTCCTCCAACTAGTTCATAATTCTCAAAGTTTTCACAGGTTTATATCCTGTGCTGATAGTTACATGTTTGTTTAGAAGTTCAGATACAGTGTCTTTGGTTCATTATGTGTTGGCAAATATTGGGTGCCCTGTGGGTGAAGAAAAGGTACAGCTATGGTCAAGGCAATAGGGCTAGAGTCCTCTGCCTCTTTCATGCTGCTATTCTATCTTAGGACCCCAGAGAGCCCAATCAGTTATTTTTTTAGAAATCACAATTCCTGTTGGGTATCAGTGGCTCCTGTCTGTAATCCTTGCTTGCTTAGGAGCTGAGACCTGAAGAATTGAGGTTCATAGCCAGGCTGGAGAGAGAAGTCTTTAAGTCTTTGGTGGTTAACTGTAGTTAACCACCAAAATGCTCAGCTAGAGGTGTGACTTCAGTGGTAGAGCGCTAGCCAAGCAACTAAGCCAAACTACACTTGAGGCCCTGAGTTCAGGCTCTTGGTTGAAGCTCCAAAAAGGGGCGCGCACACACATACACACACACGCACGCACGCACATACACTAAAGGAAAAAAGAGTTTTCAGAGTTATAGATAGCTTTAAAGTGCTTGGATTATTTTGGGATTTAGATATTTTGCATATTTTCTAGATTTAAATTGAACTATTGAGTTTCTTGGTAGTCTATTAAGATATTACTTAAAAAAGAATGAAAGATTTCTGGTAGAGAATAAACTTTTAGGCGGCAGAGGTTCATGTGTGTTAAGTCTTTGAAGTTTGAGGGCCGATGGAAGGCTAGTTTGAGCTTAAGCTGTGGGGAAACTTCACCTGTTTCACTCTGAACTGTAAGCCAGGAAGAGTCACTTTCATTTTCCACTTTGGATTTAAATCACAGAAACGTGTTTCTTGCAGAAACCATTTGGCTTTAACAAGTGTATGGAAATTTCATCTTCTATTACATTGGTGGGTTTATCTCCATTGTGCATGTACTTTAAATTAATTATATTTCCTCTTTCAATCCATAGGTGAAATTTTGTATTGGAATCTCTGGTAGTACTGACTGTAATCAAACTTCGAAGATTTTTATAAAAGAATCATAAGAACTATACTTTCAGGTAAGAGTCTATTTTACCTTATCTTAATAATTCTTAGCACTTTGGCTTGATCTGTGTTTAGATTTCTGGAACAGAAGTATACATGAAGTATAAAAATGAGGGTAAATTGAAATCTCTAAACGGATGTCAATAGGTTGGCTACTTAAAACAACTAGAGAAGTGATATATAATGGCAGTAAAAACACAGACACACTCACATATACATGCAGATGTATATACAAAAAAGACACACTCATTTGAAATAGCTGTTAAAACTAAGTTTTATGTGTGTGTGAGAATTCTCCTAATAGCATCTCCATCATATGATACTTGATCAGTCTATCAGTCT
Organism: Megascapheus bottae; assembly: GCF_031878675.1. Classification (NCBI taxonomy): domain Eukaryota; kingdom Metazoa; phylum Chordata; class Mammalia; order Rodentia; family Geomyidae; genus Megascapheus; species Megascapheus bottae. The sequence continues at coordinate 9,831,906 of NC_143522.1, forward strand.
GTCATCCATCCATCCATTCAGTCATCTTCTATTTACTTAAAGCTTAAAAACATAGATCATCTTAATAATTTTTCTGTCTCCGTTTTTGTGTTCTGGCTAAATAGTATAATAGTTCTGGACATAAAGGAATTATAGAAATATTTCTGTAATCAAAATGATGTTTTAATTTATAAGACAAATATTTAGAAGTTTTCCCTAAAGTGGAAAGGGAACTCAGCCAAACAAAAACAGAACAAATCTAATTGTCCATCCCCCAATCCAGAAAGTTATATTGCATAGAAGCAACTTATATTATTATGATTATCGTGTTTATGTATACAAGTGAAAATGTGTTTTAGAGAAGCAATACCAAAAAAATTATCTAATTTGTGTGGTTGACTGTAAGACATGGAACTAGTTCTCTATTAGTTTAGTACCTCTTTTTTTTTTTTTTTCTGCCAGTCCTAAGCTTGAACTCAGAGCCTTTGTGCTATCCCCTGAGCTTTTAGTGCTGTACCACAATTCCACTTCTGGTCCCCCCCCCCTTTTTTTAATTGTCAGTAAAAGTCTCCTGGACTTTCTTGTCCTGACTGGTTTGAACCATGATCTTCAGATCTCAGACTCCTGAGTTAGGATTACAAGTATGAACCACTGGTGGCTGGCTTACTACTTCTTTTAAGAGGGCTGCTTTTTAAGGTTATATGCAGAAGTCAGTGCTAGGAGTGAATAGTAATTGAGCGAATGAAATTTTACTGATTAACACCCAGCTTAGTTATTTTATTTTAACTTTACCATCATTGTATGGAAATTGGTTAATATACCAACAAAAAAGCAGGCCAAAAGAGAGAAACTGGGTAAAGTTTATAATACACTACAGATGATCTGTTCCTAACTTTCAGACGTTTGATCAGACCTTTGTAGCAACTCCTTACTTGTATTACTGTTTCTCCCTGTTTTTTCTTGTTTCTCTAAAATTTATAGCAATAGTTTTCAAATTTTTCAGCTTCAGAAACTTTTTGTTTAAAATTATTGATGATTCAAGATAACTTTCATATTTCGTATAACCATCACAATTTACTATCTTAAAAATTAAAGTGAGTTGGCCGGGAGTTTGGCCTAGTGGTTAAAGTGCTTGCCTAGCATGCATGAAGACCCAGGTTCGATTCCTTGGTACCACATACATAGAAAAAAGCCAGAAGTGGTGCTGAGGCTCAAGTGGTAGAGCTCTAGCCTTGAGAAAGTCCAAGGACAGTGCTCAGCCTGGAGCTCAAGCCCAGGACTGGCAAAAAAAAAAAAAAAAAAATTAAAGTGAGTAAACATTTTCACTGTAAGACTGTACAAATGCAGCTTTGTTATCTTCCAAATGACGGCATTGGCTAAGTCTTATGACTTTTGGGAGAACACTTATAATAATGAAATAGAAAATAACATTATGTTTGAATGTTTGATTTGTTGCTCTGTGTGAGATTTGACAAATGCAAGTGGTTGTATGGCCACAATGAAGATACAGGACATTTTTATATCTTCATGATGTTCCCTTAATCCTTGCCTGCTCTGGCTTGTTTCTTATAGAAAATTCAAATAGTTTTCCATGTTTCTGAAAGTGTATATGTTATCAGTAATAATTTTTTGTTGTTCTTGTTTTTTGTGGGGCTTGAACTCAAGGCCTGAGCACTAATCTTGAAGCTCTGTGCTCGAAGACCAGAGCTCGCTCTACCACTTGAACCACAGAACCACTTCCAGTTTTGAGTGGTTAATTGGAGATAAGAATTTCACAGGGATTTTTCTGCCCCGGCTTAGTTTTGTGATTAACTAGGATTACAGGCATGAGCCACCAGTACCTGGTTTATCACTAATAATTTAACATGCAGAGAGAGTGTAAGCTCAGGAGTATCCATTTTATAGAAAGTACATATAAAGAAAAACTATATTACCTATATGTATAAGACTATGAAAGCAAATGCTACTTACTGCATTTAATAATGTAGATTTCATAATGTGAATGAGAAAGTGAAACAGACCACTAAGTCGGCAGTTGATTTTGAAATCTTTATGTTAGCTAACAGGATACCTTTGATAATGCTGTTTCCTCACTGACAAAATAGTGCTAGACTAAGAGAGCTTACTCAGTTGTCATCCTAAGTAACATTACTGTGAATAAGTAATACTTGTGATAACATTTGGCTGTGGTAATTCAGATGAATTGCAAAATGAAATTCTAGCAATACTTCCGCTTATTTTGTGTAATAAGAGCATTTCTGGCAGGAGTTGTTTGTTTTTGACAAATGGAAGATGAAAATGGTCTATCTCTATTGATGACAGTAGCAGAAGGTATCCTCAGAGATTTTTAAGCAACTGAAATGTCTGTTAATATTTTATCATAGATATGATTATGTGTTTATGAACTTTGGGTGTATATTTCTCAATAATGAGTCTTTTTTTTTTTTTTTTTTTTTTGTCCATTATGTGGCTTGAACTCAGGGCTCTCCCTGAGCTTTTTTGCTCACGGGTAGTGCTTTAGGCCTTTGCACCACAGCTCCACTTCAATTTTCTAGTAGCTAACTGGAGATAAGAGTCTCATGGACTTGCCTGCCCAGGCTGACTGGGAGCTGAAATACTTGGATCTCACCCTCCTGAGTAGCTAGGACTACAGCCCTGTGAGCCACTGGTGTCCAGGCTGTCAATAATGTTTCTTGTTATTACAGGTTTAGCCAATGTGTGATCACATACATTATTTGTGGATCTGTGTGCTACATTTCCCTTGAAGGATAAAGTGACAAAAGTCTAAGTGGTATAGCTTGGAGCTCATGCCATGTCAGCTTTTCAGCTGTTTCCTTAATGTGTCTTATGATTGAAATATGGTACTTGAATGGTTGAAACAAGTTTATTAGTAGACTGACTTATTGGTTGAACTCTTTATTTTGTTGAGAAGCTAAAAACACAATAAATAATAGTTTAGATATTATACTGTTTTGTTCCTGGTTAGACACACTTGGTAGTTGACAGAAGAGAAAGAGTGTGTATGCTGGCTCAGTTTCTTGTGTGGACTTGTTCACTAAGAATTTGGCAACACAACATTTGAGAGGTAGAACTTTTAGTTGCTATTTTTATGCATTGATTTCATATCAGACTGAGGATAAATGCTCTGGATTATATATATACACACACACATACACACACACATACATATATATTACAAACTTTTTAATGTTTTTCTCCAGTTTCTAGATTTATGAAATGATTTGGATAGATCCAGATGAGTATTGTTCTTTATTGCTACCTGCATGAACTGCCTTTTTGAGATGACATCTTTCACTTTTAGAGGAATTTACTTCCTTCACATTTTACAGTTGGCTTATTTTTCTGTTGGGCACTTAAATGTTTAGCTTATCCATTTAAATACTCATCTACATTTTGCCATATTTACTAAGGAATGTTCTCATTATATTGCCATCACATTCCTTCGTTTACTGTTTGTTCTGAATCTGTTTCAGTATAATCCTAACAAGTTCATTCAAGCAGTGGTTGAATTGAGGTTAAGTGGTATTATGGTTGTTTGGCAGGATATAGTCATATAAGTACTTATTTCTAAACACAGAATAGCCTGGGGTGACTGTAATGTTCAATTGCATAATCATACATTATGCTTTAAATATAGGAATGAGCACATGGACCACATGCATCTACCATGAGAAATTGCCTCATCATGTTGAACTTACTTAAAAATGTCTGTAGAATTTCCTTGAGGATTTTCTGAGACAGTGATGCCAGGAATGAGATAACTTGTTAGATTATTTTTTTAAAAAATACATGTGTCCTTTGAATTTTTAACTGTATTTTTCCTTTACTTTCTTCCTCCTTCCTTCTTTCTTTTATTCTTCTTTTCTTTCTTTTCTCTTTTCTTCCTTCCTTTCCTTCCGTTTTTGTGATTTGAAATTCACATTGTAAGACCAAGTGGAATGGACTTCTATTTGAAATAGACTGATAATGGGTCTATTCACTATAGCTCTGTTTTAAATAGGAGGAACTTGTCTTTGAGATTTCTTCTTTCTTTTTCTTTTTCCTTTTCTTTTTTGCTTCTCTCTCTCTCTCTCTCTCTCTCTCCCCCCCCCCCTTTTTTTTTTTGCCAGTCCTGGGCTTAAGCTCAGGGCTTGAGCACTGTCCTTGGATTTTTCTCAAGGCTAGAGCCCTACCACTTGAGCCTCAGTGCCACTTCTGGCTTTTTCTAAGTATGTGGTACCGAGGAATCGAACCCGGGTCTTCATGCATGCTAGGCAAGTACTCTACCACTAGGCCAAACTTCCGGCCCCTCTCTTTCATTTTTTTGTGGAGGCTTGAACTCAGGGCCTGAGTGCTGTCCCTGAGCTTTTTAGCTCAAGGCTACTATCCTACCCCTGGGCCACAGCCCCACTTCTCATTTTTCTAGAGATTAATTGGAGATAAGAGTCTCAAGTTCTTTAGTGCCTGGGTAAGCTTGGAACTGTGATCCTCAGATCTCAGCCTCCTAAGTAGCTAGGATTACACATGTGAGCTATGGTGGCTCTCCCCCCGCCCCAACAGGCTTCTCTTTGGGATTTCTGAGAGCATTTGAAAATACTTAAACAACATTCCTGTAATCTGAAGAAATGAACTACCATGTCTCCGATTGCTCATGGTTAAAAAAACCATTTTGGAGGCATATTGAATATACCCAAAAGAGATTGCTGTGAATATTTTTGGAAAACTTAACTTGCTTTGTGGTCATTTTAAGCATTTGTCAAGAAATTGGTTATATTTATATAGGACTTAGCTGTTTTCCTCCTTATTTGTTTGATTGATATCAAAACTAGGGCCTCATACATACTCATTAGGTAAATGTTCTGCTACTAAGCCACATCCTCAGCCTCAAATCAGCATTTTTAAATGTCCTACTAAATATTTTGAGTGACTCATCTTTCTGTGTAAAGTAGTTTTAACTTTTTTTTTTTTTTTTTTTTTTTTTGTGGGTCATGGTGCTTGAGCTCAGCCTGGGCACCGACCCTGACCTCTTCAGCTCAAGTTTGCCCTCCCTACTCTTGAGCCAAGCCCTACTTACTATTTTCTGGAGGTTAATTGGAGATAAGAGTCTCAGGTCCTTTTGTGCCTGGGCTGGCTTTGAGCCTTGATCCTCAGATTTCAGCCTTCTGAGTAGCTAGGATTACAGGCATGAGCCACTGTGCCCAGTGCGTTTTAACTTTTTATGAAGCATGCCTTTCTCATGTGTTTTATTCTTTGTAACTAAAGAAAAAACAGATTCAGAGGCCAAATTTTGAACACCTACTTGATTTTTATTTGAAGGGCTTATTGTTTCTAATTAGACTTCAGTTTTTAGCAAAGTAATCTTTATTAGGCTTATTATTACTTTTTTTGTGTGTGTGTGTATGTACTGGGGTTTGAACTCTAGCTCTCATGCTTGCTAGGCAGGCATTCTACTGTTGAGCTATATCTCCAGACCTTCTGGGTTTAAATAGCTAGAAAACTAGAGATACAAGACTTGAGATAATAACCTCTTTTCAGAGGCAACTGCTCTTTTTTCTTTCAAATGATCTTGTATTTTCAGTTGTTACTATCTTTTGATTTCTTCCTACAGAAGATGAGGATTTAGCTCCCCCACATCTCATTTTCCACCCTCCCAGTGATAATTCTGTCTAATTTTTGGTTGTCATTATTCATTGTCTAGAGTATTATCATCTGAATTTTGCTGACACTGGCCACAGACAGAGCATTCATTGTTCTTATTTCTTTAACGCTCTTCAGAGATAGTGGTTATTTTGTTTTCAGTTCTTTAGTTTTTTTTAAATTCAAAATGGGTAAAATATATTAGGTCATCAATGAGTTCTGCTTTTCTCTTAGCACCATTTCTTCCAGGGATCTGTGTCCTCCTGATTCTGGACCACATGCTTCTTGGCTTCCATGGACTGCTACTTTAGGATGTGTCTGTGCCACCATCTTGAGCATCACTTTGGGGTCTTTTCTTTGGTAGATCATCTATTCTGTGGACAAACTGCTCGTGTCCACATCTGCATGTGGGCATGTACATGCACAGACATATGTCTACATCCCTGGAAGTGGGAAACATGAGCAAATGTGTAATTTGCCTTTAAGACAATGAATATTTAGTATGGTAGAAGAAAATATTGAAAAGGTTATGAATTAGGACATGTATGTAAAGTGATGAATGGACTTACTATACTCTTAGTCTGGATTTAAGCTGTTTCTCTTTGTGATCACTGGTAATTGAATGCTTCTTGGAAGTTACTTTTGAATATTCTTTGTTGTGTAAAACTTGTCCTATGCTTTGTAAAACAACATTCATCTCATAAATCCTTTATAGCCCACTTCAGACTTGTATGAGGGTAGAAAGACAGCTGCTTAAATGTTACTTAGTGATGCTCAGGAATTTACAGGCCTCTAAATTGCTTCATGTTCAACCTGGTAGTTTTGGATGCTTTTAAAAGTTCCTCTGTTAAGTGCCTCTGTTGTCAATGAAATTATATCTTGAGATATTGTGTAGTTTGGGCAAGCTAGCTACATTTAGTGTCTCTGGAGAATAGGACTTAGAAGGAATGACAGAGGTCTGTCAAGTTTTTTTAGATGCTGAGAATAGGACAGTGGATGGCAGGCTTTTCATAGTAAGCCTTGGAAAGCAAGGAAATATTTTTTCAGTGAGAATAATATGGTTATTATCGAGTCCCCTTTAGATCTAGGCTCACTTGGGATATTTATTTGGTCACTGTCCTATTGGAGAATGAAATTGAAGATGAAAGACGTAAATACTAGTAGCTGAGCAACATATAGTGCTGGTTACACAAGCCTCTTACAGCAGGTTTCAGGAGTGATGAAAATGAAGTGTTCCTACACTTAACTGGGAAGACAGAAGAATAAGAATATTATTAATTGTTGTTACTAGCACAACACAGTTGGCATTGGAATCCATCTTTCCCATCCCTCCTATATTAAAATTTGTATTTTATTGTAAGGGTGATGCCTGATGAGTTACAGTTGCATAAATAAGGTAACGAGTACATTTCCCCTTCCCTTACCTTCCCTGTTCCCTTCCCTTCCCTGTTCCCTTCCCTGTTCCCTTCCTTGTTCCCTTCCTTGTTCCCTGTTCCCTTCCCTTCCCTGTTCCCTTCCCTGTTCCCTTCCTTGTTCCCTTTCCCTTCCCTTCCCTTCCCTTCCCTTCCCTTCCCTTCCCTTCCCTTCCCTTCCCTTCCCTTCCCTTCCCTTCCCTTCCCTTCCCTTCCCTTCCCTTCCCTTCCCTTCCCTTCCCTTCCCTTCCCTTCCCTTCCCTTCCCTTCCCTTCCCTTCCCTTCCCTTCCCTTCCCTTCCCTTCCCTTCCCTTCCCTTCCCTTCCCTTCCCTTCCCTTCCCTTCCCTTCCCTTCCCTTCCCTTCCCTTCCCTTCCCTTCCCTTCCCTTCCCTTCCCTTCCCTTCCCTTCCCTTCCCTTCCCTTCCCTTCCCTTCCCTTCCCTTCCCTTCCCTTCCCTTCCCTTCCCTTCCCTTCCCTTCCCTTCCCTTCCCTTCCCTTCCCTTCCCTTCCCTTCCCTTCCCTTCCCTTCCCTTCCCTTCCCTTCCCTTCCCTTCCCTTCCCTTCCCTTCCCTTCCCTTCCCTTCCCTTCCCTTCCCTTCCCTTCCCTTCCCTTCCCTTCCCTTCCCTTCCCTTCCCTTCCCTTCCCTTCCCTTGCCCTTCCCTTGCCCTTCCCTTCCCTTCCCTTCCCCTACCCTTCCCTTGCCCTTCCCTTCCCTTCCCTTGCCCTTCCCTTGCCCTTCCCTTACCCTTCCCTTGCCCTTCCCTTGCCCTTTCCTTTCCCTTTCCTTTGTGGGTCATGGGGCTTGAACTCAGCCTGGCTCCCACCCCCTCAAAGAGCTCTTCAGCTCAAGGCTACTGCCCTACCCTACCCCTGGGCCTGGGTATCGTCTTTGAGCTCTGCAGCTCAAGGCTCCCGCACTACCCTTGAGCTAAGCCCCACTTCCTGTTTTTTACAGGTTAATTGGGATAAAGATATCAGATTCTTTTGTGCCCAGGCTGGCCTTGAACCTTGATCCTCAGATCTCAACTTCCTGAGTAGCCAGGATTACAGACTTGAGCCACCGTGCATGGCTAAATGAGTACATTTCTTGTTGAACATTGTTACCCCTTCAATTGTTTTCTGCCACTTTCCCTCCATCCTCCCCCAAGTTGTAAAGTTCACTTCCAGTTGTGAGTATCACTGCTGCATTGGTTCACCCTTTGTCTCACCATTTTGTTATTTCCCTTCCCTTTCTCAAATCAGATAAATGCATATATAAGACACAGTGTGCCAAAAGAAAAAAAGTGATAATAGAGGATAATTCGAAGGAAAAAAACTGAAAGAAAAAAATTTACACAGTACATTGAAAGAAAAAACAAAACACCTTCTTCTTTCCATATCTTGGAGTTCATTTTGATTAGTGTCATTTTATATGGTCATATGTACACAACTATTAAACTATTGTGATCCTCTGCTAAGACTATTCTAGACATATGGTAATTATTACAAATGAGGGAAAACATGGAGCCTGTGTTTCTTTGGGTCTGGCTTACTTCACTTAATATGATTTTTTTCCCCCAAGTCTTTGCAATGCCCTATGAATGTGGTAATGTCATTCTTTCTGATGGGAGCATAGAATTCCATTGTGTGTATATATAACTCATTTTCTTGATCCACTAATCTACTGAGGGGCATCTGGGTTGGTTCCATAGCTTAGCCATGGTAAACAATGCTGAAGTGAACATTGTTGTGGTGGGAGCTTTAGTGTGGTCTTGTTTCTGGACATGTGGGAAAATGCCCAGGGGTGGAATTGCTGGGTCATAGGGGAGCTCTGTGTTTAGTCTTTTGAGGAACCACCATACTGCTTTCCAGAGTGGTTGAACCAGTTAACGTTCCCCTTCCCACCAGCATTATAGTAGTGTTCCCTTTGGCCATATCCCCACCAGCATCTGGATCATTCTAACTGGGAGGAGGTAGAATCTCAATGTAGTCCCTTTCTTCCCCCCCTTGGACCCCTGTTCCCTGGGACTTGAACTCAGGCCTGGGCTCTATCTCTGAGCTTCTCTGTACTCAAGGCTAGCACTGTACTAGTGCCACGTCCAGCCTTTTCTGTTTATATGTTACTGAGGAGTAGAACCCAGGGCTTTATACATGCTTGGCTCTACCACTAAGCCACATTCCTAGCCGTCAGTGTATATTTGAAAGCAATTAGTTTATTGAGAAGGAGTAAATTTATGATGCTTTTTGTTAATTTTGGGGTAATCATTAGAAATCATTTTAAAAAGTAGAAAATAGAGCTCTGATTTTTTATATTTGTTGACAAGTATAAACAGCTTTAGTGCTGCAGAAGTCTTTGATTTTTGTTTTAGAAGTAATTCTAGCAGAGTATGTTGATACTTGTCTGTAATCCTAGTACTTGGAGGCTGGGTCCAGAGGATTGTAATTTTGAGGGCAGCATGGGCTACATAGCAAGTTTTGGGGAAATTTGGACTATATATTGGGACTGTCAGTCCTCTTTATCCTGAAAGAAGGTAGGAGAACAAAGAGAAAAAAATTCCTAATTCTAATGAGTTGCCTTAATAAATGATTTTTTTTTGGTTCTAGAACGTTTCAGAATAATGTGTCATAACATAACATTTTTAGTGAACTTGGTACTTTGTTGGCACCTGTAATGTGATGGTGATTTTGTAGTTTTCTGATATACTTTGTGTGTGCTTGTCAGGTTACTTATTCTTGGTACCATTGTCTTTGTGAATATATTTTTGGTGTGATAACCTCACTTCCTTCCTACACCCAGTTCCTTCTTTTGGAATCCATGATATCTATTGTGGATGTCATTACTTCCCATAATATAACGTGTTTTAAGGATGGGAAGTGCTTTTTAATACCATTTTATCTTTCTCTGCTCTTTTTGGTTATTAACCTTACTTTTTTTAAATAAAGGTTCTTCTTTTATAAAAGTCATCACTATGCGTAGTAATTGAAGACTGTCCTTGAATTTCTTGTGTTCATTTAAATGTCAAATGTTTCCATTGAAATAATAAGCCAATCTAGGTTCAGGAACTTTTTCTTTTTCTGTTATTTTTTTTTTTAATTTGAATCCATTAAAATACATGATTATGGTAATTGGGTTGGGACATTATATAGAGTGGTAATTCTGGACTGTGTGTCCTCCAGTGACTTTAATTGGGGAGAGAGGCATTTAAGAATCCTGTGTTGTTTGGTATTGGCACTGTTACTGTGGGAGCCAAGTGTTTGGGGAGGGTCTAAGCTAACTTTTTACTTTGTAGGTAGGAAGTGGTAAGCAGCCAGGACAGGCTTAGTATCCAGATAAGCAATGAAAATGATACTGTGTGAAACTTTGTCCTGCCTTTGGTAAACATGTAATGGAGAAACAACAATAGCCTGAACAAATTTACATTAGAACTTGTTCAGAGTTAAGAAAGGAGGAAGGGATGGGCTTACCTAGTCATGAAGGGTGATTCAGTTTGGGCAGTTGTCATTTGCTTCTAGAATATAATCTTGTTCCTCCCATCTCTGTAGGAATCCTGAGCAAAGTGATAAAAAATTGTTTCATGGTTTCTCTCTGAATGAGAATTTTTATTATAAGAATCACTTGAGTTACAGCAATTTAAAAGCTCTAGTCTGCTCTTGACTTAGTTAAATCGGAGACTATTTTGCTGTGTTGAGCAACAAATATTATGTGTTCCTGTATGAAGTATATTGATCATTTCCTTGGGGAGGGACCAGCATGCAGTTACTGTTCTTAGGGAAAATCTGACCTGAGCATGTGGATAATGCAGAGGCAAATGCCCAAAGAGAGTTAGCAAAATGCCCTGGGGGCTTAGAGGAGGGAGAAAAGTGATGCTCTTTCCGAATAAATGAGGGGAAATGTGTGGGAAGTAGTCTGTAAGCAGTATTGCCAATGGGATTTGGACATATAAAGAATTCTTGTGATGTGTTAGGAATAAATAAGGACTTCAGATTTGCTACATAATAAACCATAGATTTTTTTTTTTTTTTGGCCAGTCCTGGGGCTTGGACTCAGAATCTCAGCATTTTCCTTGCGCTTTCTCAAGGCTCTGTCACTTGAGCCACAGCACCACTTCTGGCTTTTTCTGTGTATGCGGTACTGCAGAATCCAACCCAGGGCTTTGTGCATGCTACGCAAGCACTCTACCACTAGGCCATGCTCCTGGATCAACCATGGAACAGTAAACAATGGTAACTGAACTAGCTGTTCATTGACTCTTTGCACTAATTAGTATTTTAATGCTTATTGAATATGTTCCTTTTGTTTTAAAATTCTTTGCTCTTCTATTGCTTTTTCTTTTATATTATTTTGAATCAGGAAGAAGGGCAGTCTGGGGAAGTAACTCTGCTTTTGTCTGGTACTATGCCTCTTCAGTACAGAGGTTACAGGGACATTTTTAAAACTTTTTTTCTTTTTCCTTGAGCCAGACTGTAACTTACTTGAATTGGATTGCTGTATAATCTTTCTCCTTTCATGGTGTTAGGGATATATTGTTTCTGAATAAAGATCAGATCTTACCAGAACAAAAGGGAAGGTGAAGAATTTTCAGATTGGGCTGACTTGTTTCTTCCTAAATTGCAGATGTTTGGAATACCTAAAAAGAAATAAAGTACTTCATGCTCTAATAGTTTCGCTGATTAGAGCTCTTGTTAGAATGATGACAGTACATTGTTCTTGCCTTGTGAGCAGCCTGGTTTTTGGGCTTGGCTCTAGTGGAGGTATAACATTTGAGTTGGCAGAGGGCTGGGGCTCACCCAACTGAGAGAACAGTAGGAGGTGTGGACTGAGTGGATGGTGCTTCGTTGCTCCTGAAACATGAGTCCCTATCTATGCTTGCCTTCTGACTGTGCTCAGGACTTTTCTGGCATGGAAAATCTCTCCAAAATTTTGATTTCTCAACCGTCTGCCAGAAAGATGTATAGGTTAACAGAACATTTGCTATGTAGTGGTTTTCATTTAAGATAAGTTCCTAACATATGGAATGTGACATTCAGATGCTTAGGATGCCTTTTTGGTGGTAAACTGCTGTTAAAAAATAGGCCCATTTGGTCTGAATTAAATTTGCCCTGTAGAAATTCTTTAAGATCTTTAAGCCATGAGTAACCTCACATAAACTGGCATGTCTCCTGTAGCCAGCCTGGCTCGTTTTCTTTGTTTCCTTGCAGATCAACAAGGACTTTCAGCATTGCTGTAATGATCTTATGTCCTTTAATCTAGCTTCTTGCTCTTTAGAAGTGCTATGTTCAGTGTGAGGAATTAAGGGCTGGGGTTAATTGAACTTGTGAAGAAATTGATAAAGGACTTACATAACATGGAGAGGGTTTTTGTGAAGAAACATCTTTTTTTTTTTTTTTGCTAGTCCTGGGCTTGAGATCAGGGCCTGAGCACTGTCCTTGGACTTTCTCAAGGCTAGAGCTCTACCATCTGAGCCTCAGCGCCACTTCAGGCTTTTTTCTATATATGTGGTACCGAGGAATTGAACCTGGGTCTTCATGCATGCTAGGCAAGCACTCTACCACTAGGCCAAACCCTCGGCCCTGTGAAGAAACATCTTTCTATGTTGGAAGTATTTGAAAGTGTTTTTGAGTCATAAACCAAAGATACTAATAAAATGATGCCTTGAAACTATCAGTGTTTCAAATGAAAAGCTTTCCTTTTTCATAAGTTCAGATTAAAATTGAGTCTATTCTTAGAAGTGCCTGGCACGAAAGAAATCGTCTTTCCCGTGACTATAGCCCTGGCTCACAATTTTAACCTATCCTGATTATTCTGGGGTTCATAGAAGGACTAAATTGGAGGTAGGCATGGGTAGGGCCCCCATCTCAGGGTTCCCTCTGTATGTAGAGTGGCTGATTGTCATTTTCTTTGCCATTGATTGCTGAAGGTTTTAGTGCTATAGGTGTTGACAGGATGAGTTCCATCAGGCTATCAGGACTTGTCTTTTTCCCTATTAAACCCCTCAGAGTTTATAGTAGCCTATCCAAGAGAAATAGCATAAGAAACTTTATATTTTTTTAGTTGATAAATTGAGAAAAAGTGAAAAGAAGTAAAATCAATTTTAATAGTTTGTTTTAACATTTTTATCAATAATATTTTCTCAACATGTAACATATATAAATGATATGTAGATTTTTCACATTCTTTGTTCATATAAAGTCTTCAAAATCTAGCATGTACTTTATAATTTCGTTGCATGTCAGTTTGGACTAATGCTATTACCAATGGCCACCCATCAAATGGTGAAGTCTGGCATATGGCAGAAGCATAGTGATTACTTGTTAAAGAAGGAGGGAAGAAAAGAGATGGAAGAAAAAGAAGGAATTGGTAAAACTTCAAAGATGAATAGACAAAGGAAAACTGTTTTATTTGTTTGGGCAGTTTCTAGCTATAACTATGACTGCATAATGCTTTATAGTTTTAGTTTAAAATTTCTTTCAAATATATCTTGTTGATGCTTACTACTGATGACATTGGTTTGATTGCTCAATGTGTGTTGTTTTGCATTTATAGATGTATAGCTAAGGTTGTAGGTAGGTGGAACATGTATGTGGTTTTACTGGAATACGTAACTCTTTTGAATCCCTGTTGTATAATTTCTTCTCACTATTGCATATCTGCTCCCTAGTTTCTATAAATTGTGTTTGGCTCGGACAATAGTTGGGTGTTTGGGAAGAATAGATATTAAAAGGCATACCGAATAAATACTGCTAATACAAAGCTATTTAAAAATTGTGAATGGTTGGATCTTAAAATTTATCTTTAGTAAGCAAAGATGTGGATACCATAGCCAGGAGAGCAGTGTTACATAGGTTCTAGGGGTCCTTAGACCTTAGGAATTAGAAGGCACATACAAGACTTCATGAAAAAGCATGTACACATATGCTTCTCTGTAACCATTTTGCTTGTACAGAGAATGTTCTCTAGAATAACCTGTCTCTTATATAGAGGGAAAGTACTCACCCAGCATAATTATTCTTGAGTGATTAAGTTTTTGGATTTTGTAGCTCTGTATCTTGAGCTATTGAGATGTTTATCTTTATTGTTTTTAATATTTAAATGAACACTTAAGTAAGATGTTTTTGGGCATGATGCAGTTTGTTATGACTAAAATGCTAAAGATGAATTAAAGTTAATACTTAGAGTCTCAGTATAGTTGGACAGTGCTTCATTCAGCATTCTTTTTGTTAGAAGTCAAGACAAATCACTGTAGAGATAGATGTGTGAATTGAAATATTAGAGTAAAGCACATACTTTATTATTATTATTATTATTATTATTATTTTGTTTATATGGTGCTGAGGAAGTGAACCCAGAGCTTCATGTATGTATGCTAGGCAAGAACTTCTACCACTAGCCACATTCCCAGCCCAAGCACATATTTTATGCAAGATATTTTGCATATGTGAATTTGTGAGAAACAGATCTAGTTTGCATAAAATGGCATTTGTTGAGAAAAAGATCAAACTAAAATATAATTTTAAGTGTTCCCTAAATCAGTAGTAGACATAAAATAATTCATTACTACCACTGATTTTGGGATAATGTATCATAGTTTGAACAGACAACAGGAAAGTTTTTCAGTAAGAAATATATATGTAAGTCTTTGTGGTAGCAGAGCTACCTGTTTAGTTTTTAACTGATTTAAGATATAAGCAGAAAAGGGAATTCATTCAGAAGAAATGATGTACACACCACATGTATATTATTATCCACTGTGTACACTATGATTTAAGTTAGTAGCTCCTTATCAGAGGAAGAAGTAAAAAAAATGGCAAAGGAACATGAGAAAATGCTTATCATCCATGGTTATAAAGAAAATGCAAATAAAAATAACCCTGAGATACCAGCTTACTCCAATCAGAATGGCCAAGATTCTGAATTCAGACCATAACAA